>NW_026045885.1:600000-900000 GCF_023898315.1 Schistocerca nitens
TAGCAATCAGAAAACAGAACATGCCAGATTAGCCTATATAAAATGCAGGAATGAGTATAAAAAAGCCATCATGGAAGCCAAAAAAGCACATAATTTCAATACCATTGATAATTCCACAAATAAGTGCAAAGCTGCATGGAAATTAATAAATGGTGTTGCTAAAGATGTAAGAAGCAAAAAAATTAATATATGTCCCCAAAAATTCAATGATTTCTTTATTAAATCTGTTGAAAATGTAGGAAATACTATAATCAAACCTGATATCAGTTCATCAGAGTTACTTTCTAAAAATGTTTGCAGAACACCAACAGACACAGGTACGTTTATGTTCTCCGAGGTCTCACCTAGTCATGTCCTAAGCATTGTAAAACGGATGAAATCTTCAGACAGTGTAGATATATACGACATATCCTGTAATTTACTAAAGAAAGTAATAGACTATATTGTGTACCCCTTAACATTCTGTATAAATAAATGCATATCTGAAGGATATTTTCCCGAAGAACTCAAAGTGGCTAGGGTAATTCCAATATATAAAAAGGGAGATATGGACTCACCTTGCAGTTACAGACCAATCTCCATAGTCCCAGCTTTTTCTAAAATACTGGAATGTGTAATTTACCAACAGCTATCTGTCTATTTTGAAAAATTAGGAATAATTAGTGAATCTCAGTATGGTTTTAGGAAAAAGTTGTCTACTGTGGATGCTATAGACTTTGTAGTCAAATACTTACATCAAGTGTTTGAGGATAAGGGCTATGCTCAACTCACATTTTGTGATCTAAGCAAAGCTTTTGACTGTGTAAAGCATAAGCCACTCCTAGAAAAACTGGAATTCTATGGCATTAGACATAACAGCCTTAAATTAATAAAATCATATCTTCAGAATCGTAAGCAAGTTGTTTGTGTAGGGAGAGAAATGTCGAGTATAGAGCAAGTCATGGTAGGTGTTCCGCAGGGATCTGTGCTGGGCCCCTTTTTGTTCCTGATAATGATAAATGATCTGCCGTCATTTATCAAGTCCACCACTGTGTTGTATGCAGATGATACAACATTTCTTAATGCTAGTGAGGATTTCAATAGCCTTAAAACTTGTGCAGCAAAGACAATTGACCAAGCATCCTATTGGTTCAAGGCAAATGGATTCCTGCTGAATGAAAACAAAACACAGCAGATGGTCTGTAGTCTTAGAGACAAGCTTCTGTCAGATGATCCAAGTTATGTCAAATTTTTGGGGGTATACATTGATGATAAATTATCTTGGGGTCAACATGTACAATATATTAGTGGTAAATTGTCTAGAGTTATTTACCTGTTAAGGCGACTTACGGATTGTGTTCCTGAAAAATATGTTAGAATATCCTATTTTTCATTCTTTCAGAGTATAATAACATATGGAATTATTTTGTGGGGGAACTCTAGCTGTGTACATGACATATTAATACTGCAAAAAAAAGCTATTAGGGTAATTACTGGTTCTGCATATAAGGCACACTGTAAACCATTGTTCTGTGAACAGAAAATCATGACTGTTATAAACTTGTACATATACTATGTTCTAATTTATACGAAGAAGAAATTACCAGAAACAAAAACCAGAGAAAATGTACACAGCCACAATACAAGAAGGAATAGGTGCCTCTATATTCCTTACCACAGGTTGTCAAAGTCACTCAACAGCTACGAAATCATGGGGTACAAATTATTTTATAAACTTCCTCAATCTGTTCAAGAATTACCTGAACAATTATTCAAACAAACAATTCATGACTGGCTAGTCCTCCACCCATTCTATGACATAAGAGAATTTATCAACTGTAATATAATACTATAATGTTAACAAGAAACCTGTGTTTCTTTCAAACTATTAATTGTATTTTAGTATGTATATGACGTTGTCTATTACTGTAATGGCCGAATGACAATAAAATTATTATTATTATTATTATTATTATTATTATTATTATTATTATTATTAGTATAGTCAGGCTTTGCTAAAATTCTTGAAAAACTATTTCTTAGAAGGCTGACAGCCTTTCTAAATAAAGAAAACATAATAAGTGATGCGCAACACAGATTCAGAACTGTCAGATCAACACAGGCAGCTATTTATACCTTCTTAAATGAAATTCTAACTGCAGTAGATAATAAGCAACATGTGTCTGGCATATTTCTTGACCTTAGTAGCCTTCAATGTAATTGATCATAACACTCTGTTGCAGAAGCTAGGTAATTATGGAATACAAGGCCTGCCAAACAAGTGGATACATTCCTACCTTCATGACCATCAACAGATCACTCAAATAATATACAAAGACATAAAAACACAAAAAATTTGTAATTTTTACATTAATGCACAAAACATTACATATGGAGTTCCTCAAGGGCCAGTCCTTATGCCAATTCTTTTCATTCTTTATGTTAATGATTTGTCAGAAAAAATAACTAAAGGGACAACAGTACTTTTTGCAGATGACACAAATATCCTAATCAAATCACGTGATGAGGAAAGCCTACAAAAAACAGCTACAGGTATAATACAAAATTTGACACAGTGGTTCAGAACAAACAAGCTAATAATAAATAATGAAAAACAGAGACAGTCAATTTCCACAATTCACAGAAACTACATCCTGCAAGACCAATTTTTAAAATTGATGAAAAAACTGTCTCATCCATGAGTGACACAAAATTTTTAGATATACATATTTAGCAGAACCTAAAATGGGAGACACATCTTAACCATGTAAATAAAAAGCTTAACACACTTATGTACGCAGTAAGAATCCTCACACAAAATAGAAGCCGTGCGTCTATGATCACAATGTACCATGGCAGTATTCAGTCACTGCTGATGTATGGCATTATCTTTTGGGGGAACTCTGTAGGTACAAACAAAACATTTAGGCCACAGAAAAAGATTGTTAGAATAATAAACCATGCTAAGTACAGAGACTCCTGTAGACCAATATTTAAAAATCTCAGTATACTGCCTCTTCCTTGCTTATATATGTATGAAATATTAAATTTCGCAAAAGGAAGTATTTTAAAAGATGGAAATATCTTCAAATATAACTGTGATTACCACCCTCATGATACTAGGCAGGAGCATTACTTACTTGTCAATACAGTAAGTAGAAACATTTGTAAGAGAGGAGTGTATCATACTGGCATAATGCCATACAATCACATGCCATCCTATTTGAAAAAGATGCAAAATTTACAAAAGTTTAAAGTGAAACTGAAAGAGTACTTGCTTGACCACTGATTCTACTCTGTTTCCAAGTTCTTAGAGTACCAGAAAAGTGATGTGTAATTGCTCAAATATTCTTAATAAGTCTATCATTTTATTTTATTGTATTAACGTTGTCATCATTATTCAACATATATTGAATAATTTTAATTATTTATTCTTTCAAAATAACAATGTGTATGACGATGTATATCTGTACCAACGTGACTTGTCCTACATCGTTTGTGCAAAGTATGTACTTAAACATGATTTACAGGACCAACAAAGAAATACATATACAAATACAAAGAATGCCACTGGCCACATCTCGACTTTTACTGTCTCTTTCACAGTCAATTCAATTCTGAATACAAAATAACCAGATAAACTGCAATGTAAACATGATACACATTCCTAAAAATCAAAGCATACAGGATAGATCCTTATGGCTGGCCAACAGCACAACATACTTTACTTCCCACTCACTACTCCCCTGCTCATACTAATTGAGTTCACAGCTAAGGTGGTATCACTGTTTCCCCTCCAATCCTTCTACAGTGCTGTGCTTGAGCAACTGTGTTAAACTGGTTGCAATATCTTCTAGGGTGCAAATCTTATGCAACAGCAGCCACTAATACATAAATAAATATCATTATTCAGTACAATTCACGAGCTTGCTTTCAGCTGCTATCTTCTGACGTCTATTGGTACCATCTCTATTACAAGTCTTGCCCCAGTAATTTAGTCTCGCACACACATATAATATGATTTCATTATCAATAAATTTTCATTCTATTTTCATCAGAATGTCAACATCATGTTCAAAATTGATTGAAAGCTAGTAACATTTTTACCCAGTATTCTTATACATAAACAGCAACAAAATTTCTCTTATGTAACACAGTTCGGACAAAAAGAGAATAGAAGCTTTCGAAATGTGGTGCTACAGAAGAATGCTCAAGATTACATGGATAGATCACATAACTAATGAGGAGGTATTGAATAGGATTGGGGAGAAGAGGAGTTTGTGTGCCAACTTCACTAGAAGAAGGGACCAGTTGATAGGACATGTTCTGAGGCATCAGGGGATCACAAATTTGGCACTGGAGGGCAGCGTGGAAGATAAAAATTGTAGACAGAGAACAAGAGATGAATACACTAAGCAGATTCAGAAGGATGTAGGTTGCAGTAGGCACTGGGAAATGAAGAAGCTTGCACAGGATAGAGTAGCATGGAGAGCTGCATCAAACCAGTCTCAGGACTGAAGACCACAACAACAACAACAACAACAACACATTTATAAAATCATTACAGTCTCTCAATCAAAATGTTGATCTGGGTTCAGAATCCAATAACTTTTTGAACGACAATCTTTCCACTTTGTTTGAACATGATATCCATACAGGTATGAGAATGATATCCATACATGTATGAGAACCTTCATTCCAAACCTGTTCAAATACAACAAGAGTTTCTAAAATGATTGAATATGGTTCTATTTCCTCCCATGTTTTACAAAATTGTCAAACTTCATGCAGAGCAATTCATTTTTTGTAGCAGCTGTTTCATAGATTCTCATTTATCACTTACATTAGCACTGTGTGAGTCACATCACATGACTGTTCATGCAGTGTCAATCAAGGTGCTTTGGCATATCTGGAAATCTTGGACTGGTTCGAAGTTGAGTATCATTTGCTCAGTTCTGTCCTCAATTCTTCAAAATAAATTTGCATGTAGCCTCAGTAGCCAAAGTTTCATTGGCAAATGTAAGACAACCACTATACATTCTGTTAAACAGTGTAAAAACGTTAACATCAGCAGCAAAAGTTTGATCAGCAAATATGAGGTGACCCTGTATTGTCTGAAAGATGAACTGGGAAAAAAACCTCTTCTTACAACTGTGTAAATACAGTACCTCAAAGTTACCATCCAGTCTCAGTCACACTAACATTGTCTGAGGTATCTCAATCACTTACGTATACCCTATTACTTATCTTATGTAATCAAAGCAAAGCATTTGTCTGCATTCCCTTTGATGTACAGATAATAAAACTAGAGTTTAATGGGATATGTAATCCAGAATTAGCAGTAAGAGATTCATATCCTCACGACAGAAGACAGTTTGTCACAGTTAAAAATAAACATTCGCCTATAGGTGATGTTCAACAGAGCTCATTATTTGGGCCATTCTTCATCGTCACTATCAATAACCTTCCTCTCTACATAAATAATTCTCTCATATGCTGTGGGAATGCTACAACAGTGCTTTTCTCATGTGAGAACATCTCAGCATTGCACAACAGTAAACAGGAACCATTCAAATCTGCCCTCCACTGCTTCTCATCAAATAAATTACTGTCATCCAGAAAAAGCAAAACAGCATCTGTTAGTATTGCCCAAAGCCATAGAAAACACATCTGTAAAACTGTTAGGAATCTATACGATTCCAAACTTAACTGTGAAGAACATGTTAGACAGGTATGCAAAAAGGATTTCGAGCATTTACTATCTGCTGTGGGAACTTACAGATGTGACTAGTATGGGCTTCCTTAGAGTAATATACCTTGGATTCTTGGAATCACATATTACTTATGGCCTTCTCATGTGAGGAGACGCTTTCTACACTACCACAATTCTGAGAATGCAGAAAAGAATATAACATATAATGTGTAAAGCAAATCTCAGAGAACAATGTCGTCCTCTATATAGCAGGCTCAAATCAATGACTGTTGTACACTTGTACATACACATCTGTGTACTATATGTAAAAAAACAATGGCATGGAAAGTGCTGCTATGGAAGGAAAACAGTTTCAAAGATGTTTATAATGTTCATTTATGTAAGCTATTCTTGAGATATATATATATAAAAACAAAGATGATGTGACTTACCAAACGAAGCGCTGGCAGGTCGATAGATACACAAACTAACACAATCAAACACATAACATTCAAGCTTTCACAACAAACTGTTGCCTCATCAGGAAAGAGGGAAGGAGAGGGAAAGACGAAAGGATGTGGGTTTTAAGAGAGAGGGTAAGGAGTCATTCCAATCCTGGGAGCGGAAAGACTTACCATAGGGAGAAAAAAGGACAAGTATATGCGCGCGCGCGCCCACACACACACACACACACACACACACACACACATTTAAATATGTGTGTATGATATATTTTTCCTGTGTGGAATGTTTCCCTATATATATATATATATATATATATATATATATATATATATATATATATATATATATATATATATATATATATATTTCAAGTTGCCGCCACTCATACCTCACCTGTCATTCAACATCATCTTTGCCTCTTCACTTCCGCCTCGACTGACATCTCTGCCCAAACTCTTTGTCTTTAAATATGTCTGCTTGTGTCTGTATATGTGTGGATGGATATGTGTGTGTGTGTGTGTGTGTGTGTGTGTGTGTGTGTGTGTGTGTGTGTGTGAGTGTATACCTGTCCTTTTTTCCCCCTAAGGTAAGTCTTTCCGCTCCCGGGATTGGGATGACTCCTTACCCTCTCCCTTAAAACCCACATCCTTTCGTCTTTCCCTCTCCTTCCCTCTTTCCTGATGAGGCAACAGTTTGTTGCGAAAGCTTGAATTTTGTGTGTGTGTTTGTGTTTGTTTGTGTGTCTATCGACCTGCCAGCGCTTTCGTTCGGTAAGTCACATCATATTTGTTTTATATATATATGTTGTTGTTGTTGTGGTCTTCAGTCCTGAGACTGGTTTGATGCAGCTCTCCATGCTACTCTATCCTGTGCAAGCTTCTTCATCTCCCAGTACCTACTTCAACCTACATCCTTCTGAATCTGCTTAGTGTATTCATCTCTTGGTCTCCCTCTACGATTTTTACCCTCCACGGTGCTCTCAATTGCTAAATTTGTGATCCCTTGATGCCTCAAAACATGTCCTACCAACCGATCCCTTCTTCTAGTCAAGTTGTGCCACAAACTTCTCTTCTCCCGAATCCTATTCAATACCTCCTCATTAGTTACGTGATCTACCCATCAAATCTTAAGCATTCTCCTGTAGCACCACATTTCGAAAGCTTCTATTCTCTTCTTGTCCAAACTAGTTATTGTCCATGTTTCACTTCCATACATGGCTACACTCCATACAAATACTTTCAGAAACGACTTCCTGACGCTTAAATCTATACTCGATGTTAACAAATTTCTCTTCTTCAGAAACGCTTTCCTTGCCATTGCCAGTCTACATTTTATATCCTCTCTACTTCGACCATCATCAGTTATTTTGCTCCCTAAATAGCAAAACTCCTTTACTACTTTAAGTATCTCATTTCCTAATCTAATTCCCTCAGCATCACCTGATTTAATTTGACTACATTCCATTATCCTCGTTTTGCTTTTGTTGACGTTCATCTTATATCCTCCCTTCAAGACACCGTCCATTCCGTTCAACTGCTCTTCCAAGTCCTTTGCTGTCTCTGACAGAATTACAATGTCATCGGCGAACCTCAAAGTTTTTATTTCTTCTCCATGGATTTTAATACCTACTCCGAATTTTTCTTTTGTTTCCTTTACTGCTTGCTCAATATACAGATTGAATAACATCGGGGAGAGGCTACAACCCTGTCTTACTCCCTTCCCAACCACTGCTTCCCTTTCATGTCCCTCGACTCTTATAACTGCCATCTGGTTTCTGTACAAATTGTAAATAGCCTTTCACTCCCTGTATTTTACCCCTGCCACCTTTAGAATTTGAAAGAGAGTATTCCAGTCAACATTGTCAAAAGCTTTCTCTAAGTCTACAAATGCTAGAAACGTAGGTTTGCCTTTCCTTAATCTTTCTTCTAAGATAAGTCGTAAGGTCAGTATTGCCCCGCGTGTTCCAGTACTTCTCCGGAATCCAAACTGATCTTCCCCGAGGCCGGCTTCTACTAGTTTTTCCATTCGTCTGTAAAGAATTCGTGTTAGTATTTTGCAGCTGTGGCTTATTAAACTGATTGTCCGGTAATTTTCACATCTGTCAACACCTGCTTTCTTCGGGATTGGAATTATTATATTCTTCTTGAAGTCTGAGGGTATTTCACCTGTTTCATACATCTTGCTCACCAGATGGTAGAGTTTTGTCAGGACTGGCTCTCCCAAGGCCGTCAGTAGTTCCAATGCAATGTTGTCTACTCCGGGGGCCTTGTTTCGACTCAGGTCTTTCAGTGCTCTGTCAAACTCTTCATGCAGTATCGTATCTCCCATTTCATCTTCATCTACATCCTCTTCCATTTCCATAATATTGTCCTCAAGTACATCGCCCTTGTATAGACCCTCTATATTCTCCTTCCACCTTTCTGCTTTCCCTTCTTTGCTTAGAACTGGGTTTCCATCTGAGCTCTTGATGTTCATACAAGTGGTTCTCTTATCTCCAAAGGTCTCTTTAATTTTCCTGTAGGCAGTATCTATCTTACCCCTAGTGAGAAAAGCCTCTACATCCTTACATTTGTCCTCTAGCCATCCCTGCTTAGCCATTTTGCACTTCCTGTCGATCTCATTTTTGAGACGTTTGTATTCCTGTTTGCCTGCTTCATTTACTGCATTTTTATATTTTCTCCTTTCATCAATTAAATTCAATATTTCTTCTGTTACCCAAGGATTTCTACTAGCCCTCGTCTTTTTACCTATTTGATCCTCTGCTGCCTTCACTACTTCATCCCTCAGAGCTACCCATTCTTCTTCTACTGTATTTCTTTCCCCCATTCCTGTCAATTGTTCCCTTATGCTCTCCCTGAAACTCTCTACAACCTCTAGTTCTTTCAGTTTATCCATGTCCCATCTCTTTAAATTCCCGCCTTTTTGCAGTTTCTTCAGTTTCAATCTGCAGTTCATAACCAATAGATTGTGGTCAGAATCCACATCTGCCCTGGAAATGTCTTACAATTTATAACCTGGTTCCTAAATCTCTGTGTTACCATTATATAATCTATCTGATACCTTTTAGTATCTCCAGGATTCTTCCAGGTATACAACCTTCTTTTATGATTCTTGAACCAAGTGTTAGCTATGATTAAGTTATGCTCTGTGCAAAATTCTACAAGGCGGCTTCCTCTTTCATTTCTTCCCCCCAATCCATATTCACCCACTATGTTTCCTTCTCTCCCTTTTCCTACACTCGAATTCCAGTCACCCATGACTATTAAATTTTCGTCTCCCTTCACTATCTGAATAATTTCTTTTATTTCATCATACATTTCTTCAATTTCTTCATCATCTGCAGAGCTAGTTGGCATATAAACTTGTACTACTGTAGTAGGTGTGGGCTTCGTATCTATCTTGGCCACAATAATGCGTTCACTATGCTGTTTGTAGTAGCTTACCCGTATTCCTATTTTCCTATTCATTATTAAACCTACTCCTGCATTACCCCTATTTGACTTTGTGTTGATAACCCTGTAGTCACCTGACCAGAAGTCTTGTTCCTCCTGCCACCGAACTTCACTAATTCCCACTATATCTAACTTTAACATATCCATTTCCCTTTTTAAATTTTCTAACCTACCTGCCCGATTAAGGGATCTGACATTCCACGCTCCGATCCGCAGAACGCCAGTTTTCTTTCTCCTGATAACGACATCCTCTTGAGTAGTCCCCGCCCGGAGATCCGAATGGGGGACTCTTTTACCTCCGGAATATTTTACCCAAGAGGACGCCATCATCATTTAATCATACAGTAAAAGCTGCATGCCCTCGGGAAAAATTACGGCCGTAGTTTCCCCTTGCTTTCAGCCGTTCGCAGTACCAGCACAGCAAGGCCATTTTGGTTATTGTTACAAGGCCAGATCAGTCAATCATCCAGACTGTTGCCATTGCAACTACTGAAAAGGCTGCTGCCCCTCTTCAGGAACCACGCGTTTGTCTGGCCTCTCAACAGATACCCCTCAGTTGTGGTGTACCTACGGTACGGCTATCTGTATCGCTGAGGCACGCAAGCCTCCCCACCAACGGCAAGGTCCATGGTTCATGGGGGGGTTTATATATATATATATATATATATATATATATATATATATATATATATATATATATATATAGGGAAACATTCCACACAGGAAAAATATATCATACACACATATTTAAATGTGTGTGTGTGTGTGTGTGTGTGTGTGTGTGTGTGTCTGTGTGTGTGTGTGTGTGTGTGTGTGTGTGTGTGTGTGTGTGGGCGCGCGCACACGTAAATATGTCTGCTTGTGTCTGTATGTGTGGATGGATATGTGTGTGCGTGCGAGTGTATACCTGTCCTTTTTTCCCCCTAAGGTAAGTCTTTCCGCTCCCGGGATTGGAATGACTCCTTATCCTCTCCCTTAAAACCCACATCCTTTCGTCTTTCCCTCTCCTTCCCCTCTTTCCTGATGAGGCAACAGTTTGTTGCGAAAGCTTGAATTTTGTGTGTATATTTGTGTTTGTTTGTGTGTCTATCGACCTGCCAGCGCTTTTGTTTGGTAAGTCTCATCATCTTTCTTTTTAGATATATTTTTCCACGTGGAATGTTTCCCTCTGTTATATATATATATATATATATATATATATATATATATATATATATATATATGATGTGACTTACCGAACGAAAGCGCTGGCAGGTCGATAGACACACAAACAAACACAAACACACACACAAAATTCAAGCTTTCGCAACAAACTGTTGCCTCATCAGGAAAGAGGGAAGGAGAGGGAAAGACGAAAGGATGTGGGTTTTAAGGGAGAGGGTAAGGAGTCATCCCAATCCCGGGAGCGGAAAGACTTACCTTAGGGGGGAAAAAGGACAGGTATACACTCACACACTCACACATATCCATCCACACATATACAGACACAAGCAGACATATTTAAAGACAAAGAGTTTGGGCAGAGATATCAGTCGAGGCGGAAGTGAAGAGGCAAAGATGATGTTGAATGACAGGTGAGGTATGAGTGGCGGCAACTTGAAATTAGCGGAGATTGAGGCCTGGTGGGTAACGGGAAGAGACGATATATTGAAGAGCAAGTTCCCATCTCCGGAGTTCGGATAGGTTGGTGTTGGTGGGAAGTATCCAGATAACCCAGATGGTGTAAAACTGTGCCAAGATGTGCTGGCCGTGCACCAAGGCATGTTTAGCCACAGGGTGATCCTCATTACCAACAAACACTGTCTGCCTGTGTCCATTCATGCGAATGGACAGTATGTTGCTGGTCATTCCCACATAGAATGCATCACGGTGTAGGCAGGTCAGTTGGTAAATCACGTGGGTGCTTTCACATGTGGCTCTGCCTTTGATCGTGTACACCTTCCAGGTTACAGGACTGGAGTAGGTGGTGGTGGGAGGGTGCATGGGACAGGTTTTAGACCGGGGATGGTTACAAGGATAGGAGCCAGAGGGTAGGGAAGGTGGTTTGGGGATTTCATAGGGATGAACTAACAGGTTACGAAGGTTAGGTGGGCGGTGGAAAGACACTCTTGGTGGAGTGGGGAGGATTTCATGAAGGATGGATCTCATTTCAGGGCAGGATTTGAGGAAGTCGTATCCCTGCTGGAGAGCCACATTCAGAGTCTGGTCCAGTCCCGGAAAGTATCCTGGCCCAAGTGGGGCACTTTTGTGGTTCTTCTGTAGGGGTTCGAGGGGATGAGGAAGTGGCTCTGGTTATTTGCTACTGAAGCATGTCGGGAGGGTAGTTGCGAGATGCAAAAGCTGTTGTCAGGTTGTTGGTGTAATGGTTCAGGGATTCCAGACTGGAGCAGATTCGTTTGCCATGAAGACCTAGGCTGTAGGGAAGGGACCGTTTGATGTGGAATGGGTGGCAGCTGTCATAATGGAGGTACTGTTGCTTGTTGGTGGGTTTGATGTGGACGGACGTGTGAAGCTGGCCATTGGACAGGTGGAGGTCAACGTCAAGGAAAGTGGCATGGGATTTGGAGTAGGACCAGGTGAATCTGATGGAACCAAAGGAGTTGAGGTTGGAGAGGAAATTCTGGAGTTCTTCTTCACTGTGAGTCCAGATCATGAAGATGTCATCAATAAATCTGTACCATACTTTGGGTTGGCAGGCCTGGGTAACCAAGAAGGCTTCCTCTAAAAGACCCATGAATAGGTTGGCGTACGAGGGGGCCATCCTGGTACCCATGGCTGTTCCCTTTAATTGTTGGTATGTCTGGCCTTCAAAAGTGAAGAAGTTGTGGGTCTGGATGAAGCTGGCTAAGGTGATGAGGAAAGAGGTTTTAGGTAGAGTGACAGGTGATCGGCGTGAAAGGAAGTGCTCCATCGCAGCGAGGCCCTGGACGTGCGGAATATTTGTGTATAAGGAAGTGGCATCAATGGTTACAAGGATGGTTTCCGGGGATAACAGATTGGGTAAGGATTCCAGGTGTTCGAGAAAGTGGTTGGTGTCTTTGATGAAAGATGGGAGACTGCATGTAATGGGTTGAAGGTGTTGATCTACGTAGGCAGAGATACGTTCTGTGGGGGCTTGGTAACCAACTACAATGGGGCGGCCGCGATGATTGGGTTTGTGGATTTTAGGAAGAAGGTAGAAGGTAGGGGTGCGGGGTGTCGGTGGGGGTCAGGAGCTTGATGGAGTCAGGTGAAAGGTTTTGCAGGGGGCCTAAGGTTCTGAGGATTCCTTGAAGCTCCGTCTGGACTTCGGGAATGGGGTTACCTTGGCAAACTTTGTATGTGGTGTTGTCTGAAAGCTGACGCAGTCCCTCAGCCACCTATTCCCGATGATCAAGTACCACTGTCGTGGAACCCTTGTCCGCCGGAAGAATGACGATGGATCGGTCAGCCTTCAGATCACGGATAGCCTGGGCTTCAGCAGTGGTGATGTTGGGAGTAGGATTAAGGTTTTTTAGGAAGGATTGAGATGCAAGTCTGGAAGTTAGAAATTCCTGGAAGGTTTGGAGAGGGTGATGATGTGGGTCCCGCTGCGACGGAGGCCGGAACTGTTCCGGGCAGGGTTCAATTTTGGATGGTGCCTTGGAAGTTGTATCATTAGGAGTAGGATTAGGATCATTTTCCTTCGTGGAAAAGTGATATTTCCAGCAGAGAGTACGAGTGTAGGACAGTAAATCTTTGACGAGGGCTGTTTGGTTGAATCTGGGAGTTGGGCTGAAGGTGAGGCCTTTGGATAGGACAAAGGTTTCGGATTGGGAGTGATGTTTGGAGGAAAGGTTAACTACTGAATTAGGGTGTTGTGGTGCCAGGTTGTGTTGATTGGAATTTTGAGGTTTTGGATGGAGTGGAGCTGGAAGTGGGAGATTGAGTAGATGGGAGAGACTGGGTTGGTGTGCAATGAGAGGAGGTTGAGGTTTGCTGGAAAGGTTGTGAAGGGTGAGTGAGTCGCCTTTCTGGAGGTGGGAAACCAGGAGATTGGATAGTTTTTTGAGGTGGAGGGTGGCATGCTGTTCTAATTTACGGTTGGCCTGTAGGAGGATGCTCTGAACAGCCGGTGTGGATGTGGGAGAGGAAAGATTAAGGACTATTATTAAGGATAGGTGTTAACGGGTGTGATCATTGGCTGAGTTGATGTGTAGGTGAAGGATTAGGTGGGTGAGGGCAATGGATTGTTCGTTTTGGAACTGGTATAGGGACTGATGGAAAGAGGGGTTGCAGCCAGAGATGGGAACTTCAAGTGTGAGGCCTTTGGGGGTAATGCCAAATGTCAGACAAGCCTGAGAAAATAGAATATGGGAGCGTAATCTGGCTAGGGCGAAGGCATGTTTGCAGAGGGAATGTAAATAGAACTTAATGGGGTCGTTGTGGGGGTGTTGTGAGGGTGACATGGTATTAGAAGGTGGAAAGTGTAACATGAGGCTGAAATGAAAATGAAAATAAAAATATATGGGGAGAGATAAAGGTGAACTGGAAAGTAACTGGAGATCTGGTGTGAAAAAAGGCGAGAACGTGTTGGTTACAGCTGGGCTATGTTGGACTTGGGTTGGTAGACAACGATGTGCACAAAGGTTAGGTGGTTGTGTTGCCGCCAAAACACGTTAAAGGAAAGAGAAATTCGGGTAAATTTCGAAGCAACGTCGCAGCAGGACCCATTTCCTCTTCCTCAAAATCACCTTCTCCAAACCTTCCAGGAATTTCTGACTTCCAGCCCCCACAGAACGTATCTCTGCCTACGTAGATCAACACCTTCAACCCATTACTTGCAGTCTCCCATCCTTCATCAAAGACACCAACCACTTTCTCGAACACCTGGAATCCTTACCAAATCTGTTACTCCCAGAAACCATCCTTGTAACCATTGATGCCACTTCCTTATACACAAATATTCCGCACGTCCAGGGCCTCGCTGCGATGGAGCATTTCCTTTCAGGCCGATCACCTGCCACCCTACCTAAAACCTCTTTCCTCATCACCTTAGCCAGCTTCATCCTGACCCACAACTCCTTACCCTCTCCCTTAAAACCCACATCCTTTCGTCTTTCCCTCTCCTTCCCTCTTTCCTGATGAGGCAACAGTTTGTTGCGAAAGCTTGAATTTTGTGTGTGTGTTTGTGTTTGTTTGTGTGTCTATCGACCTGCCAGCGCTTTCGTTCGATATATATATTTTGTATTTTGGACTTCAGATTTTCTTATGGGCAATTTGTAAAGTCTCTCAAATGTTAAACATCACAAGAAAATCTGAAGTCCAAAATACAAAGAAGGACCTCATACATTGAAAATGTTATGGAAAAATGAGGAAATTGAAAACGATAATGATTTACTGAATCATGTCATGTAAAATATGATAGCAGATAATTTATACATGAATGAACCTATTGTTTTCACAGTTCTGGGCTTTCAAAAAAGCATTTGTAAAGGACAAAATCAAATTTGTAGTTTATTTTGGGAAGTCAACGAAAACTTGCCGGAATGAGACTCATGGTTTTTACAGAAAAACACTTTAGTTTGGTCTGCAGGTTTCAAGTCTTTAGGAATTCTGGTAATGATGAACATCCTCAGTCTTCCCCACAACAGTTGCATTACTCACAGACTCCCCATGCCATATGTCACAAGCTAGAGTTTGAGGACTGGCTACAAATATCTGCCCTCTCGCTTCCCAGTGTCTCACATATGGATACTCCTGTAGAATGATCCTTCCAGCCTGGTCACTCACAGTAAAATCACATGTCAAACACAACACCACACCCAGAAATTTCAAACAATCTGATTTTTACTTCTCTGCAGGTTTTTCAAATATGTGGTTGGGGAAAAGAAAATCGCTTTTTAGAGAATCCATACAGTCCAGCAGAGCTTGTCAGCTTACTATAAGGCTACAGGTAATGAGCCTACACTTGAAGGATCTATACAATCTTTATGGTCCCTTGCTACAGCACGTTGTAGCACAGACTGGGATGCCAATCAGTCCAGAAGGGAGAGATTGGCACCTGGAGTTCTTGTGGTGCAGCAGAGTGACTGAGTTGAGCCTGAGCAAGCCGGCAGGACGTGTTCGGGGAGTTCAAGCTCCACACATTGCACATAAAAGTGAAGTACTTTGTGGAAATATTATACTGAAAGTCACATCAGAGTTAAAGCACAAGTAGGGTATGTGTGTTTGTTTGAGCAATATGAGATTTTGGTGCTCACATTTGAATTTTGAAGTGAGGGAACAGCCACATAATGAAAAATCAATTTTACAGTAATAAACTGGCAATGGCAATCACATACTGGCTCATGATAAATGACCGGGTACATTTTTAGAGTGAGTGCGGTAAGAACCAGCAGAGTCACATCTTGTGAATTTGAAGTGGAATAAAGTAACTGTATCATACAAAAGTGTTCACATAATACAACCTCATCAACTTTAATAGAATATTTAGGAAGTGAAAGAATCATAGAACAGTCTGGGAGAATAAATAGGGCATGCATCTTAGGCTCTCAGTCAGAAATTGATATATCAGTGTATGTACCTTGGGATTAAGTTGGCCATCTGAAACTGGCTACTTAGTAATAACCAATGCCTAATTTTACTAACCAGCCAGACTACATCACATATCAATGATATGTAAATGCAATAAAACAAAAGATGGCAGGGGGGGCTTACTATAAGTTTTCAAATGTCTCATGTACAATTAAGGCACATTATACAAGCAAGCTATTGCAATGCTGATATTTAAGTTTTTAATTGGTTTCTACAAAAACTAGACTATTACTCTTGAATTTCTGATCATGATTCTTCAGCTGCTGATGGAAGCTGGAGATCTTGTCTAAGCCATCAGACCAAATAACTGTAAATCCAAGATGAAGTTTCCTAACCGGGTACAATTCAGAGATCAGCATCCTCAGAACCCACAAATGCATAACAACAACAATTATGGGAGTAGGTTCAGTAGAAATAGCCATGAGTAGAAAAATGTTTGCGGTGGTTGGATCCCCAGACCAAGAAACTAATACTATGGGAGACAGACCCTCATAACAACAAAAACGACAATACCAATGACGACAACAACAACGCAGGTGATAGTCGAGTCAACAGTTAGTGTAGAGGAGAGCAGGCTCAGTAGCACTCATTTCATACATCACGAAGATATAAGGGCATGGTGTTTGACATGTGTTTTTTTTTTTCTGTACGTGTACACCTACATTACATACACACTCCACAAGCCACCATATGGTGTGTGGCTGAGGGTACCCTGTACCATGACTAGCCATTTCCATTTGTGTTCCACTTGCAAACAGAGCAAGAGAAAAATGACTTTCTACAGAGTGCATTCCATAAGTAATGCAACCAATTTTTTTCTGATGCAACCATACACCAAAGCGGGTTGTAACTGGCTGGGCTAAGTGGAGGGGGCTGAAGGCTTCCGAATGCTCTTTGTCTCATTTGGCTGCAAGCTGCCGGAGAGTCAGGACCTGCATTTCTATCAACCCCGTTTTGGGTTTATGTAACACTGCACAGTGAATCATTCTGTAGAGCAATGGTACACTATGATATTTTGCATTAAAATTGGGAAGTCTGCCACCGAAACATTTCCATTACTTCAGCTTGCCTTTGGGAATGATTGCTTGTCCAAATCACGTTTTCTGATGGTACAAGTCATTCATGGAGCCGAAAGGAGATCACTGATGAACCTCGCAGTGGACAGCCATCAACCGCAAGAGTCAATGAAAATGTGATATGTGTGTGTGATTGTTTGAACTCTGACAGATGGCTGAGCCTTCAGTTGATAGCACAAACTCTAAACATGACAAAACAACCATTTTCCACATTGTGACTGAAGATTTGAACATGAGAAAGGTGTGCGCCAAACTCATCTCAAAATTGTTGACCGACGAACACAAGAATATGTGAGTGCTTCGGTGCCTAGAAATGTTGAAAATGTGTGAAAATGATCCTCATTTTTTAAACTCAGTTATCACTGGTGATGAGTTGTGGATTTTGGAGTATGACCCTGAGGCAAAAAAAAAAAAAAACAGAGTTCAGAGTGGCACACCCCATCATTGCCCCATCCCAGGAAGGCATGCGTGAGCAAGTCCAGGATCAAAACCATGCTTATTGTCTTCCTTGTCATCAGAGGCATTGTCCACCATGAATCCATACCTACTGTGACTACTGTGACTACAGTGAACTCAGCTACTTGGAAGTGCTCAGAAGACTGAAAAGGAGGGTCTCATGCTGCTGAAACGACATCAAGGACACCTGGAAAGTTCACCACGACAAACTGCCAAGTCACAGTGCATTCATTGTCAATGACTTCCTGGCCAGGACTAAGACCTCCATTGGCTCCCCAGCCACCCTACAGTCCTGACCTGGCTCCTGCTGACTTTTTTTTTTGTTTCCTCAGTTAAAAGGAGTCATGAAATGAAAACATTGGGACACAATTGAAGCTTCCAGGCAAATGTTACATCAGCTCTAAAGGACATTCCAGAAAAGGCATTCCAGGATGCCTTCCAGGCATGGAAACACCACCTCCAGAAGTGTATTGACACAAGAGGGTGCAGTTTTGAAAATGTTTGATTATTTGTATGAATATATTCAATAAATGATTTTCTATGAATCTGGTTGCATTACTTATGGAACGCACCTTGCATATGCCTCCATAGAAGCCCTAATCTCTCTAATCTCATTCACATGGTCCTTAAGCAAAACGTATGTTACCAGCAGTAGGATCGTTCTGCAGTCTGCTTCAAACGAAGGTTCTCTAAATTTTCTCAACAGTGTTCCTCAAAAAGGACATAAAATCAAATACACAAAATTCCTTGGGATAATAATCAATGAAAATTTAAACTGGCAGAAGTACACAGAATATGTAAGTGGAAAGCTCAGCTCTAACCTAAATGTTCTCAATAATCTCAGCTTCCTAAAAGAAAAAAATATTATGAAAATTACATACTACTCACCAACTCATTCCAGATTAAGCTATGGCATAGTTTTGTGGGGGGCACCTTCAAAACTAGCCTAAACAGAGTATTCAAAATGCAGAATAGAGCAATAGGAATAATAGCCAACCTTAAGTGGAGAGAATCATGGCTGTTAGCATTCAAAGCACTCAAAATACTAACACTACTGAGAATTTACCTTCATAAACTCTTGTAGTGGACAAAATTCAAATATGTATCCAGTATTCAAGATGCCAAGCCCCATCACAATCATGACATTAGGAAGCAGAACTGCTTCCATGAACCCAGATGTAACACCATGAAGTTCAAAACAAAGTCATCCTATGCAGGTCAAAAAGCCCATAAAAATTTCCTTCATACTTGAGGTAGATAAACAACAAAAATATTTTCAAAAAATCTCTCAAAACATTTTTGATAGAAAACTGTTACTATAGTGTAAATAATTTCATGTGCATAGCAGAATAATCCAAAATTGGCATTCTAATAGTATGTACAAAAATAGACATAGACGAGTTTGAGAAGTAAAAAATGTACTAAAGTAAGACAAACTGCAAAGTAATAGTGTGTACTAAATACAGTATATCTTACAAAGCCACAAAATATGTAAAAAATAACTGTCCAACTGCATCGAAATATATATAGTATAGATGATGTAAGCAAATTATAATTAAAGTGAATGATATGGTAATAGAATATTGATGTATACACTAAATTTGCTAAATGCTGGTTATTAATCATATTATATTATTTCAATACTTGTGATACTAATTTGACTTGCTCCACACAATGTATGTTGTCTACAGATCCAATGAAAATAAATAAATAAACGTACTTACATACTCTACAAGCCAGCATGTGATGTGTGGCTGAGGGTATCCTGTACCACAACTAGTCATTTCCATTTCTATTCCACTCACAAACACAGTGAGGGAAAAACAAGTATCTATATGCCTCTGTACAAGCCCTAATCTCTCCAAGCTTATCCCCATGGTATTTATGCAAAATGTATGTTGCCAGCAGTAGGATCGTTCTGCAGTCAGCGTGAAATGCTGGTTTTCTAAATTTTCTCAATAGTGTTCCTCAAAGAGGTGGTTGCTTTCTCTCCAAGTATTCCAATTTAAGTTGCCAGTCTCTGTAATACTTTCATGTTTTTCAAAACCTATCAGTAGCGGCCTGCCTCTGAATCTTTCTTTAAACTGACTTGCTGTTTCGCACGATATGGTGTTCTGGTTATCAGTTATACATTTGGTATGTGTGAGGATGAAAAGATCACACTGATTCTGTCAAAACAACTAATGAAAGCTATGGTAACAATTATGGAGAAAGAGAAGTTTGAACAGTGGAAATGAGACAGATTTGATGCATATTATGTTGGACCAGATGTAACGAGGGCATAAGCTGTCACATAGTAGATTTTAAGAGTAGATTTTTAAAATTAACACCAAGCAGTATTGAATTTCAGTGGTGCCAAAATAGAGCTGAGAATAAATGGTATTTTTGTGTTGTTAAGGACAGTTGCATAAATCAGTATTTGGACTGGAGACCACAACAAGAACATGATTTGAAAACTCATGATATAGATGGAGTGACAAGTATCAGTCAACCAGTTCCAACATCTTGTCTCAAACCAACTGAGCTAGGATCTATTGATGGGGGTAAAGGTGAGGTTGGAATGTCATGCTGTGATCATGTACACATCACATCTTGAATTGTTTTCAAGACAACTTTCAGGCAGATTAAAATGGTGTGCCCGACTGTAGCTGAATTTCAGGAACTTCATCTTTCACCGGCAAGGGCTCTACCAAATGAGCTACTCAAATATGACTCATGACCTTCCCTCGCAGCTGGATCTCTGCAAGTATCTCATCTCTTACCTTCCACATTTCACAGACATTCTTGTGTATACATTGTGGGACTAACACTCCTGAATATCATCCCTCAGGTTGTGGCTAAGCCATGACTCCAAAATATTCTTTCTTCCAGGAGTGCTAGTTCCAGAAAGTATATAGGAGAACTTCAGTGATGTTTCAAAGGTATGAGATGAAGCTCTGGCAGAAGTACAACTGTGAGGGCTGTCCATGTGTTGTTATGGCAGACTTACGCAAAGTTGCGAAATGCAGTACAGCTGATGCTATACCTCTGTCTTGCACTCTACGAAAGTCTCCGTCTAACACAAACCCGTGTGCTAAGCATTTCTCTTGCTTGTTGTGTGTAACCAGGCCATTGCCCCTGCATGATGACAGATTCCGATATATGTGCAATCCTCTTGCCTCTTGGCTAACCTACTGCCTCTGGCTCTTGGCATAGGCAACAAAACTTTGACAATAGTCCACGTTTCCCACTATTTACTATTCCGCAACACTACACATGATGCAGAAGCGTAGGCAGTATCCTGTCCAAATGTTTTACAACACAAAAATATCTCTTCCATCTTTTAAATAGAAACAAGGGGTAATTTGGATTTCATATGACATTGCCCATGCACTGACTTAAGAACACTATCCAGAAAACCATACAGTTACTTGTGGAAGTAACGAATTCCTTTGTCATGCAGTGCAACACTTCACACATCCATCAAAATTTAATGGCGGACCCGATATCCCTGTAGATGTCCCTCCCTGTAGATGTCCCACATTTACCATTGGTGGGCATATCAGTAGGTTGACACTTCAATGTTTATAAAATTATCCACTGTTGCAAATATAGACAACAATCAGTTGTATAATGGAATGACGACAATGAAAATGTCTGCCAGACCGGGACTAACCCAGATTTTCCCTATCACACACGGTACCCTTAGCACTAGTCTATTGGAATATGATTCATGGGCAGACCCAAACTTCCTTATATTGTCAACCATGTGTGTTCAACTCATTCTTGGATTCATTACATATATTACTGTGCAGTAGAAATATTTTAATTTTTAATTGAAAGTTGCTTATGCTGGGTCAGCAGCTACATACACTAATGCAGTGCCTATGTTGTTCACAAGTATGATGCAGTGTTCATTTGGACATGCATGTGTGCCTGAAGGAACATTGCACCATGTTTCTGAACATCACAAGCACTGCATTACCTCACTCTGATGTTCAGGTTTGCATGATGTTCAGGTTTGCATGATTCACAGGTTGTATAAGGAATGAGGTTATTACAACTAATATACTGTTATGGCTAGCAGTTTTCTTCAGACTTTCAGCAAGACTGTCTAAGAATCTTCTTAGTTTTCTTCAGACTTTCATCAAGACTGTCTAAGAATCTGCAACAATTGTTGTAGCCATGACAAGTAATATGGGTGTAAAAAGTATCCAAGCTTTTGTTGATAAAAGTACAATATTTTCTGAACCAAGAGCAGTTGCTTTTCCTTCAACATTACATCTGTTGAAGCTGTTGCAGAGCCATTTCATAGACAGAGGTATTATACTATGTAATGTACTGAGAGTAAAAAGTTCCTGTACCACATTCTTCATAACTGATCAAAAGAATGGCCTAACAGTAACAAACTTCATTGCTTACGTATTGCTTTAGTGCAACTGAATGAGCAAGGCACAATGTAAGGATGACATCACACCTATATTCATGCCTAAGAGTTCAGTCCTTGAAGTACATTCTAGGCAAAGACACTAAGAGTAATTCTACTAAAGTCATTATTGACAACTGTGATGTACTGAACTGAAGAATTTCAAAAGATAAATATTCACCAGTATGCAATGGATTTGGAATCAATCTTCCAATTCAGCAGAATACTTTAAAAAATTGTTCTATGTCTTATATTGACAATATATTGACTGGTACATTGCTAAGCTGAAGGCTATTGGAAGCCAGCAATGGAACTCTAGGACTGGAAACCAGACACACAAGGCAGAGAGCAGGCAGAGTGATAGTATGCAGGATACCAGAGGGAAACAGTATTCCTAGTGGCCTGAAAATTGCAGAAACACTCTGCAGCTGCTTTTTTAGCGGAGAAGTTTCACTTCAGAAAATGAAATGGCAACTCCATCCACCACCTAGACACTGTCGTACGGTGTCACTTTAGGAGATGGCCAGCCAAACACACACACACACACACACACACACACACACACACACACACACACACACACACACACACACACACCTGCCTACAAAAGTAAACACACAAAAAGTCTGAGCATAGGCAGCAGACTTGATACTTGCATATGATAACTACAATTTCAGTGTGTTTACACAGGTTAGAATGAGATGTGAAATGGGTAACAGTGCTGTGACATCACTCCCCACACGAGAGGCCTCAGGACAGTGCCACGTGATGTAGAACACAGTTGTTGCAAGCCATAATAGGAAGGGCAGCGACGTTTATCTTTCAGGTCAACGCTGTTTCAACCAAACTTGCAAAGTCTGTTAACATAACAGTCAGAAACATCACCACCTATAGAGTGGGGGAGGCGGTGCGGGGGGAGAGGGGCATGGGGAGGAGAGGGAAGGATCTAAAGTTGGTTCACCAGAGACACCAGGGAGGTGCACATCCAGACTGCCTGATGCATGTAAAGTGTCAATGGATTGGTGGGCTGGACTGCCATATTCCCTTAAAACATGCATTCTTTTTATTCAGGTCGAGTTCTCAGTCCAACCATTGGGGCACCAACTCCATGTCACTCATCCTCAGCTTCTACATCCACATCTACAACTTAATCTGTACTCAGAAAACCGCCATCATGTGCATGGCAGATTGTACGTCCCAGTTTACCAGTCATTAGCTTTTCTTCCTGATCTATTCATGTATGGAGTGTAGGAGGAATGACTGTTTGAATGTGTTAGTATTCTAATCATATCCTCATGATATCTATGTGAGCAACATGCAGCGGGCTTGTAGTACATCCGTAGAGAAATCATTTAAAGCCGGTCCTTGAAGCTTTGTTAACAGACTTTCTCGGGATAGTTTACATCTATCTTCAAGAATCTTCCAGTTCATTTCCTTCAGTATCTCTGTGACACTCTCCCACAGATTAAATAAACCTGTGGCCATTCATGCTGCCCTTCTCTGTATATGTTGAATAACCCCTGTTAGTCCTATCTGGTAAGAGTCCCACACACTTAAGTGATATTCTAGGATGGGTCACACAAGTGATTTGTAAGCAATCTCTTTTGTAGACCGATTGTACTTCCCCAGTCTCTTTCCAAGCATTAATCCTGACTTTTTCTGCTGTTTGTTGTCAGTCCATCTCTCTGCCAGTTTTCCTCATGGTTTTGGTCCTTGTGGGTTGATGTAGAGCACTGTTTTTGCAACTGAGTTGTCTTGCTTTCTCATAATGTGGATGTACCAACTGAGACATTCTTCCCTCACTTTGTAGGTGATTGGCGAGACAACAAGCCTTTGCTTGACATCTGTATTGTTTATGTGGTCACATCATGTCAGCCCCATGGACAATTGAAGCATCTTCATCTCCATGGTGTGTAATATTTGCTCCTGTTGTTTTATCACAGAGCAACACTCAGTCCCATACATTGATGCTGGGCATACCATGGTCTTATATACTTTTGCCTTTAGATACTGAGGCATCTTTTTAATGCAGAGGACTCCAGTGACCTGTCATCACTTGGACCAAGCTACATTCACCCTCACCCAAATATCAAGAGTTGTGTCACAGTATGAGGTGAAAACAGACACTAGGTACTTAAAATACATGGTATTCTACAGGTAATTTCGCTGATACTTGTGGTGCCTCTGGTTTTGGAGCCACATTCTAGGTACCCGGTCTTCTGGACATCGAGGTGGAGTCCATTTTCAGCCAGTCTGTCCTTTATTTATTTATTTATTTATTTATTTAGCATCCAGTAGATCACACATGTGATATAGGATTTGTCATTTGATTACACGTAACACATAACAACACATACACATAATAAATTGACAAACATATACAAACAGCAAACAAATTACATACACATAGTACAATAGTAGTGTACAACAACATATTACCCAAAAAACAAAAGTACATGCTCACAATGAAAATTTTTAGATAATGAACTATGCCTTATACACAAAACTTGTTACGGATATACACAAAAATGTATTACGGATAGTTAACAGATTTTTCCTAAATTTCATAATTACAAAGTTGAAAACATCATTTAATTAGTCTGAATTTTTTTTTTTTTAAAAAAAAAAAAAATAAGTAGGCTACAGGTTTCAATTCACAGTCTGAGACAGGTATTCGTTTACACTGTAGAAGCATTTTTCCATCAAGTATTTTTTTACTTCATGCTTGAAATTATTTTTGCCTTTCAATTCTTTAATTTGAGATGGAAGTGCATTTAAAAGCTTTATTCCTAAGTGGCTAACATGTTTCTGACTTCTAGTTTTTGCTACATAGGGAATGTGGAAGTCTTTACAATGCCTTGTATTGTGATCATGGTAGCTTGAGTTGGTTTGGAGATCGCAGTTATTTTTACTTATCGTTTCCAGGCATTTAAAAATATATATTGATGGTATTGTAAGTATCTTTAGTTGTCTGAATAAGGGTCTACAGTGAGTTTGTGGTGGGCTGTGTGTCATGATACGAATAGCTCTTTTTTGCATAATAAAAATGTCATTTAGTCTTGACCTGGTTTTTCCCCAAAAACTTATGCCATAGCTTGCAACTGATTGGAAATAACTGAAATACACTGCTCTAATACATTCTTTGCTGCATACCTTGGATATTATTCTTAAGGCAAAACATGCTGAGCTAAGTTTCTGGGTAAGATACACACTGTGTTCATTCCAGTTTAAATCTTGGTCAATTCGCATTCCCAGAAACTTTGTAGTGCACACTTTTTCTATTTGTTTGCTATCCAGCATAAGGCACATATTTTCCCTTTGACACTTGCTTCCATACTGTATAAAGTTTGTTTTCTTTGTATTTAATGTCAGCTTATTTGAATAAAACCATGACTGGATGTATGAGAGCGTTTTCTCTGCTGTAGTACACAATGATTCTTTTATATCACTAATTATGATACTCGTGTCATCTGCAAATAGTAGAATTTTGGCTGAGCTGTCTGGAGCCTGTATATCATTTATATAAATTAGAAATAACAATGGGCCCAGAATGCTGCCCTGTGGAACACCTATTTCAATTTGTTTTGGTTCAGATACGAGTTTAAAATTGTGAAGATTGTTGGATGACCTCAGCTCAACAACTTGTGACCTGTTTTGCAGATAAGATTCAAACCATTTTTTAACAGTACCCCTGATGCCTATTGCTTCAAGTTTCTCTAGTAATATTACATGGTTCACAGTATCAAATGCTTTGGATAAATCTAGATTAATTCCAACAACCTGTTTATTTGACTCCAAATTTCTTACTATTTCTGTTGTGTAGTCCAATATGGCTGTTTCTGTACTGTGCCCTGCTCGAAAGCCATGTTGACTGTTATTTATTAGTTTATATTTTTCTAGATATTTTGTAACCCTGATTTTCATTAATTCCTCAATTATTTTGGAGAAGGCTGGAAGGAGAGATATAGGTCGGTAATTTTCTATTTTATGTCTGTCACCATTTTTGTATAGAGGTATCACTTTGGAGATTTTAAGTTTGTCCGGAAATATCCCTTCACTAAGGGACAAGTTTGCTATGTGCACTATAGGTTTGACAACACATGGAGCAATTTTCTTAATTATTGATACAGGTACATCATCCAAACCAGAGGACATTTTGGATTTCAAGCATTTAATGACTTTTAGAACTTCATGCTCATTTGTTGGCATTGCCATCATGCTGGTATTTACCATTGGAGTTGTCACTGTTGGTTGTTGCATAAATTTACTACTTAAAGTAAGGGGAATATTTACAAAATAATTGTTTACATAGTTTGCCATGGCATCTTTTTCTATGGGAATATTTTCATTATTTTTAAGATTGATTTCCTGTTCTTTAGTTTGACCCCCAGTTTCTTTTTTTACCATTTTCCACATCATTCTGGACTTGTTACTAGCTTGCCTTATTAATCTATCATTACTTAATAATTTTGCTTTTGCTAATACTTTGCGGTAAGTCTTTTTGTATGTCCTCACATACTCAACAAACTGCTGATCATGACATGTTTTTAACTTTAAACTTAGTAATTTCATGGTTTCACTTGACTTTTTAATTCCGGGTGTAATCCAGGTCCCTTTGGATCCAGATGATCTATAGCTCAAAAGCTTTTTTGGGAAACACATTTCAAAGTATGTCATAAAAGTGGAAGCAAATATATTGTAAGCATCATTTGTGTTTGTTTGTGCCAGGACCTCTGACCAAACTGCATTTTTTAAATTATTTTTGAACTGATTACAATTTTCAGTAGAGAAAAATCGTTTGTACTCCTTTTTATTTTCCTCCTCCTTGGGAGTTGCAGTGAGATTAAAGGTTAGTGCATTATGATCTGATAATCCTATATTTACATTTGTAACTGCAACTTCACGTGTGTGCACATTTGAGAAGATGTTATCTATTAGGCTTTCACTGGAATCTGTTATTCTAGTGGGAGCTGATATGTGGGGGAACATGTTGAAGCTTTTTAGTATGTCTAAAAACTTGTTTTTTACTGGACTCTGGACCAATAGATTAATATTAAAGTCACCACAAAGAATTATGGTAGAGTTCTCATTTGAGAAAATGTTGAGCATTTCTTCCAAATTCTTAAGAAAGACTTCAGTATCTCCAGATGGTGACCTGTATATTGCTGCAACAATTATTTTCTTCTTTAAACTATATAACTGAATGGTTACTGCTTCAAAATCCTTTTCTATGATTAATGGTTTAGCCTCGTATCTTAACTTAAATTTAAGCTTGGGATTTAGATAAATGCATACACCACCACCTTTGGCATTTTGCCTACAGTACTGACTGGCAAGTTTATATTGGCTTAAGTTTATGCTGTTTAGTTCACTGTCCCTGCACCAATGTTCCATAACACATAAACAATCAATATGGTCACTGTTTGCTGCTACCTCAAGTTCAAGGTACTTGTTTTTAAGACACTGAATGTTCAGACTCATAATTCTTAGCTGATTTGAACAATCCAACTGACCTGTGACTTTACACTCTGTTGATGCATTTTCTCTTACACTGTTAGAAGATTTCATACCTTGTTGTAGATTCCTCTGCTTGCAAACATTTCCCTGTTTCCCTGTTACGTGCTGTTGTTCACTGTTTTGCCCCAGCAAAAATCCTGACTTCTCAAGGGTGGCTGCCTTCTTCTGGTGTGATGACTACTCCTATTTCCACTGCTGCCTAAAAAATTTTCTGTGTGTTTCTTGTGTGTGGCTTCTGTTCGTTGGTGGCAATCAGCAGGTGAGTTAACTTCTGGAGCTTGTATAGGCCTAAGTTTTGCTTCATCCACATCTGTCCTCTTCGGTTTAAACCATTTCGTAATTTTCGTTTGGCTGACGACTTGATTGATTGTTTTTTGCCTAATCGGTTTGAACCACTTGGTAATTCGCGTTTGGCCGATGGCACAGCTTGTAACTCGTATAAAACACTTCTTAATTTCCATTTGTTTGTCACTTATACTTTTTTCTTCACTCTTCTTCGAAATGCGAGTACATATTTTTTCGGCTAGTAATTTCTTTCCTGGCGTATTTAAATGAAGTCCATGGACTGTATGGAACCTTCGCTCCAATCTGTTTATGTCTACAATATCGACATTCTTAAAGTTAGTGCATATTTCAGTGATACACTCGTTTGCAACATTAATTTCGCGGTTCACACACGACCAGGGTGGTAAATCATGACGATGCGGGATATTCACAATGAGTACATTTGTGTGGGTTAAATTATTTAGACATTTCCTCATTTCTGTAATCACCTTGTGTGTCTCGTTTCTATAGACGTCGTTTGATCCTCCTATTAACACGGCGAAATCGTCTTTATTCAAACTAGCTACGTCAGTTGATGTTGTTAGATCCGTTATTTCACTCAATGGAGCCCCTGGCTTTATGAAACCAGATGCCTTGAAACTACATGTTCTCATCAACACTGCGGAAATTTCATGGCCGTGACTATCACCTAACACACAGATTGTTTTGTGTTTCGCACTTTTTGTAACCGGAGGATTTAAGATTCTTCTTCTCACCTGACTAGTGTTGTTTTTTGGCCGCACGTGTTCTAAATGTTCTTCAGTTTGCAGTTTCGCTGGAGATGACTTTTTTAACGTAGTTTCCTTTGTTGCATTGTAGTCTGTGGTAGTGTAGGTGGGCGCACTCATTTTCGGAGTTTTTAGAATATCTCCTGACGCAGTATTTTCGTTGTTTGACCTACTTACAACGAGCAACGGTTTGCCTACTTTGTTTTCCAATTTTTCAACCCTTTCCGACGTGTTCACTGAATCCACGGCAGAAAGCACTTCAAAAGAGTTTTTTTGCACTAAATTTTCACTGTCTTTCACATCTTTTACCTTATGAGTACAACTTCCTTCAGTCATTCTCTTCCATTTTTCCGAGACCGAGTCTTCTTTCTTCATTAGCGTCTCACGTTTTTCAGATTGTAGTTTACTTATTTCCACCTTTTGAGCGTCTATTGTAAACTGTAGACTGGATATCCGTTCGTTCAGCTTCTGTATTTCAGTCTTACAAGTTGCACACGTTTTCTTTTTACTACCGAAATTTACGTTTTTTCGTGGAGGCACATTATACACTTTCAACTTGGCCGCCATCTTACCAAACTGAACCTGTTGCTGGAGTTCAGGGTGGGCCTGGTCAGCAAGTACCACATCGTCTGCATAAAGAAGGATACCAGAATGTGAAGTCTGTATGTCAGCTGTTGCTGTATCCATGCAAAGGATGAACAGCAATGGTGAAAGGGCAGAACCCTGATGAACACCCACAGTGATACTGAAGGGTGGAGAGGTTCCAGCAGGACTCCAAACAACACAAGTGGAATTACGGTACAAAAGTTGCACTCAGCTTACAAACTCTTCAGGGATGGTGTGGAAGTGAAGAGCTCGCCAAGTAAGATCATATGGGATATGGTCAAAAGCCTTTTCTAGGTCTAGAAATGCCATTTGTACACTCTTCTGTCTCTCTCTGTGTTTTTCCATCAAAAGGCGCATGGCATGTATAGGATTGATGGTGCTGCATCCCTTAACAAATCCACACCGGTTTAGTGTTACAGTGACAATACTTGAGTCTGCTATCAAGTACCTGTTCAAAGACCTTTAAAGTATGACTGAGGAGTAGAATAGGGCAATAAGTCAAGCAATTGTTCACATCTCCTTTTCCTTCCAGATTGGTACTGTTCTGCTAGTTGCCCATGTTTGTGGAAGTTGTTTTTTGGTGAAAATTTGGTTGAAGAGTGAGGCAAGGAATTCTGAAGCAGGCTTTCTGAGAATTTTCCTGATTTCTGCTGGTAGGTCATCTGGGCCAGTTGCTTTTCCATTTTTCATCTTGCTGATGCCAAGCATTACTTCCTTAGATGAAATTGAAGGGACGGGTCCTAAGGTAGCATCAGGATGCATAATCTCTTTGTTGCTGATGTTATGAAAGTAGTCTGCCCAATTCTGGAGAATAGATTGTTTGTCTCTTAGCAGTTTGGCTTTGGCTCCATTGATGAGCATGACGTGTCCAATGTACTGAGCTGAACAGCAATGTGACTTAGCAAGACAGCAGATGATGTTTTCTCCCAATGGTGTGTCATGCTGGTCATACAGTGTCTGGTAGTACTGCTCTTTTGCTGCAGCTACTGCTGTTTTTACTGCTGATTTAAGGTTGTGATATTTCTGGAGGTCAGTGTCAAGTCGTGAGTACCACCAAGTCTTGTATGCCATCTTCTTCTCCCTGATTGCTTGTTTGACTTTGTGTCCACCACCAGGTTTGTTTATCAATGTATTTTCTTCCAGGTATGGTTTTTCCCAGCATTTTTGTTGCTGCTTGATGTTTCTGTTCCACAGCATCTTTCCAAATATTCAACCGACTGATCGGTCTTCACGGAGAAGTTTGTGAAGGCTGTCATCAACTCGTTTTGCTGGGTATTCATTCGTCACCACTTAATTCACTGAGGCCCAGTCTTAGATTGAGGTTTGTGTTGTATAACACACTTACAAATATCGAAAACAAGCAATCAGTGTTAAGGGGTGATGCAGTCATACGGAATTGCTTTGGTATCTGTTACCAGCTTCATGTCTTGTTGACAAACTAGCCAATAATTGATCTGAGTAGCATGACCTCCACTTGTATAAGCAGCCAGATATGTTGGCCTCTTTTTAAAGTATGTGTTGGTCACAATGAAATCATATGCTTCTGCAAAATCAAGTATCAGACATCTATCATCGTTCCACACACTGAACCCACGTCCTCCATGGCATCGCATATATCATTCTTTGTTAACCCTGACATGTCCGTTTAAATCTCCTCCAACAATAGTGGACTCACCCTGTGGAATTGCTCGAAGGAGGGCTTCCAGACTGTTCCAACACTTGTCCTTGTCATCCTCAGTGCATCCAGTTTGAGATGCATAGCAAGATACAATGTGGGCAGTGATAACTGTTGAGTCAATCTTGATAGACATAAGCTTTTTGGACACCCTGTTGACACTGGTGACATTGTTACACAAGACCTCTTCGATGACTATCACTTCAACGTTTTGTGTATTGGTACCGTGACAGATGAGTTTGTAGCCATCTCCAATTTATTTTGCCTTTGAACCTTTCCACTTGGTGTCCTGGACGCAGGCAATGTTGACACGTTTGTTTTTAAGCATTTCTGCTAGTTCACAATGTTGGCTGGTCAATGTACCGATATTGAGAGTAGTAAATCTCATTAGTTGTACTTCCCCAGCATTCTACCAATAAACCCAAGTCCACCACCTTCTTTATCCATGACTGAACCTATGTTCTCATTCCATTTCATATCACAATGATGTGTTACATCTAGGTATTTGTAAGAGTTGGTTGATTGCAACAGTGACTCATTGATATTATAATCATAATATATTACTTTTTTTTTTTTCATTCTTTGAAGTTCAAAATTTTACATTCCTGGATGTTGAGAACAAGTGGCCAGTCTCTGCACCACATTGAAATCTTATCAAGATCAGACTGAATGTTTATGCAGCTTCTCACAAGAAGTGCTTCATTACAGATAACTGCATCATCTGCAAAAGCCTGATTTTACTGCTGATATTGGTGGCAAGGTCATTAATCTACAACATGAACAGCAAGGGTCCCAACATACATCTCTGGGGCACACCCAAAGTTACTTCTACATATGACGATGTCTCTCCATGTGAGATAAGACACTGTGTGCTCCCTACCAAAAGCTTTGAATAAGCTCCAACATATCTATTTTCTCACTTTGAATGCTGCCCTTGAAGTTTGTACTTTACAATGCTGCAAATGTGATACAGCTGTTCACTCCAATCTTGCTGGAAGGAACACCAACTTTTGTTGTGCAGTCAGTTGCATCCTTTGCTTTTTATAATGTTTACAATTACCCTTCAGTGTAACAGTAAGTCTGAATGCAAACTGTGTTATTCAGACCCATGAGTTCCTAGAATTTACTGCTGCACCTTTAGAATCCCAAAACCTGCACCTCTCACAGGTGCCCTGTGATTGTTTGGCACTGATCAAAGCAATCGATCTGATGTCACGGGAAGTTTGTCTCTCTGCATTTGCTCCTAATCACTCAGGAAGTGCAGACTTACCTATAATGTCTGTCATCCCTCTATCCAATGTTATGACAACACACTTTAGTGGTTCACGATGACAAAGTGTTGCACTTCCTAAAAGGCTTCATTATGTCAATGTAACTTTCCTGTAGTGTTTTTAACACTTTTAAAAGTGTGTATGTCTATCACATAATTCCCATATGCAAGAATAAAAATATGCTACCTTGATTTAGTTCACAACTTAATATGCAATTTTTATGATGGCTATACCATTTGATGTGAGGAACAGGGTAGTGTCTTTACAGTAATTCCACAGACTGTTAATGTCACCCTATGATCCTATTTGATACCTCAATATTTCCAAAGTATGTCCTGTTCATTTATTATTCTGCTCCATCATTTTATCATGTGACACACACAAATGCAATGGATGATGGCTTTCATTGAAATCTTAAGCTTGACCTTCCAGCCTATTCAGGTAACTTGGTCACCTCTGTCCGCTATGGCATTTTGATTTCATTAGTGGACTGACTAATCTCTATTTTAGTGAAAAAATTACAAGGTTTGAGTTATGTGAGGAAACAGCATTACTCCAGCAGAATGGCATCACATTGGATATTTGCTTATTACATTGGTTACAGTAGTAGACAGGAGATGGTCACACAAGTAGTGGGAATTGGGATCTCCATAGCAGTACTGAGAGATTGTCAATCAATGCTAACCTTTCCTGGGATAATTTTTCAATCATGTGACTCATCTTAATTATGAACCCTGCATAAATGCTATGATTGATGGCTTATCTCCAACACTGAATGTCTCAAGTGCAGAAAAAGTCTGATCTCTGTCAGGCCCCTCTCTTGCCAGACATCAGACACATTTCATATTCTTGCTAACATGCAGTAAGATTACCAAGTGTTTATTCCTCGTGTTTAATGAGAAGAAATCAGATAGGGAATTCTCTTCCCTTTGAAAAACATCAAATGCTGCCAGCTGACCCAATCTAACATTTCTAAAAGCTAATTTGATAATTCACTGCTAATAAGTTTTATTTTTTCAGCCGCTGCAGGATCAGTTTATTGAGAATAAGAAGGCACATGTGAACTGGCAACCAATGAGATGTAAACTTATGCGTATTCAACTGAGTTATCAAAGTCTATCTAAGGTGGCTTTATGAACCTTTATTTCCACAAGCCACCAAAAGGCAACACTCCAGAATTATCAAGGGGTTCAAAGTTTAACGTAAATCATCATTGTTCAGTTGCAAACAGATGTGCATCCTTGACTGAAGTAATCTTTAGCTATTGATCCACATACGCAATCAAAATGAAGAGACAGGCACTCAAACAATGCCATCCAGGATGAAGATAATAAGGAGAATAAGCTTATTTTACTGTATCTCCAACATGTGGATCAGCGAAGCAGTACAGATACAAGGCAGTAGAAATTTTAGATATTGTTAAAATTTAATGACTGTTCCAGGTATTAGTTATTAAGAATAAAATATGGGGTAAGCCAACAGGAAGAGAGTAGTGAATGAGGTCATTAGAGATGGAGCACAAGCTCAGATTAGGGATGGATGGGCAAGCAAATTAGCCATGTCCTTTCACAGGAACCATCCCAGCATTTGTCTGAATCGATTTAGGGAAATCACAGAAAATCTAAATCAGGATGGCCAGACACGGGTTTGAACCATCATCCTCCCAAATGAAAGTCCAGTGTGCTAACCACTGCGCCACCTCGAGGTAAGCCAACAGATGTTTGTCTAAAAACACACTTGTTCTGTTGAGAGAAATGTAGATTTTGCACCCTCAAGCTTCCTTACCTATGAGTTCTATGTACATGTTATCAATTAGTCATCAGCATGAGAAATGCCAGAAGTAGAAACTAAGGAAGTTTATTAACCTTTCAGCAGGTGTGTTGATGTACTGAGTACTCCACAGCAGAATTTCATAGTGCTGTAGTGGAATGCAGAGCCCTGTGACATGGCAGCTATAGGTATTTCTTTACCTGACCCTCCTTACCCCCTTCAATTGTGTGTGCCATTTTCAGTTTATTTAGGTAAAGGAGTGAACTGTAAATGTGTAAAGACAGGTAAACATATGTATGACTATCCTGAAGGCCACAATGAGCTATAAGAGATTTCTGTTTTTAGTGTGTTGTATGAGATTTGATGACATATCCACTTGAAATGAAAGGAGAAAACTTGACAACTGCTGCCAGAAAGCATTTACATTCCTTTACAGTCAACCTTGAATGATCATATAATCCTAAAGAATATGTGATGATTGATGAAATGTCGAATGGATTTAGAGGCACTCCTGGATAAAGTATATACCATCCAAACTGACCAAATACAGGATAAAAATATGTGCCATGTGTGGCAGAAAGGGGTTTCACACCAGTGATATTGAAGTATATGTACAAAAGCAGCCAGATGGATCATTTCAAGTATCAGATTGTACACAGGCTTGTCTGCTACAACAAAGATACACACAGAAATGTCATCATTGACAATTGGTACAAGAGCTGCCAGTAGTGGAAGACATGTTAGAGAAGAAATTGAGCATTATAGGATTCTAGGCACTTTCTGCAAGAAGGAAAACGAGATCCTGCCTGAATTTTTGTGTCTAAAAAACCAACTTGTCAGAGTTTCAAAATTTGGTTTTCAAAGTAATACAGCTCTTGTCTTATACTCAACAAAAAGAAATCTTTCAGTGATACTCCTGTCCACAATCCATGATATGGATTATACTGATGCCAAAACAGGAAAGCTAACTATAATTATTGATTACAGTCACACTAGAGTTGGAGTGGGTACTGTGGACAATATGATTGCAGGGTACTTCCAGAATTACAAGGCCTATGGTGTTACTTTATACTACGCTAAATATATCTGGGATAAAATGCCAAATTTTGCAATCACTTTTGAAATCAAAAGGAACCATCAAAATTTGATGTATTTTTTGAAGAATTTAGCATTTTCATTGATGAATGAACAATTGAAAAATAGGTCGGTAATTTTATCACTGCTAACCAATGCCTCTGAATTTCTAAGAAGGAAATTCCCTTCAGAAGCAGTCATTGACACATCAGGGCCATCAGGAAAGACAAAGCGAGGACATTACCATGTGTGTGGAAGGAAAAGATGCAACTCCACAATGAAAGTTTGTGTGAAGTGCAGTAAGTTTACATGTCAAGCACATCTGATTACAGAGCCTATGCGCATTACATGTGATCAAGAAAAGGCTGACTGTAATATCATTTATTATTTTTGTGCCATTGATTTATTGCGGATACAATATACTTGTAAAGAGTTAACATAAAATAATTTAAATTAAAATGTATAGTCTTCTTTATATTACTTACAAGTTGTCAGTCATAAATAAATTATTTAATGCATTTCTTCTCTTTGTTACATATTTGTGAAATGTGCCAGAGTAAGGAAATGTCTCTGGATACTGACTATCTTCATACTGTAAACAAAAATAGTATCTGGAATGGGCAACAGTGACAGCAGCTTCTGCTTGATATGGGCGACTTAATTTAAGACTGGTACAAAATATCATATACTTAGCCCCAAGCCATAATAGGTGTCATGCCAATCAAATTTGATTTGTTCAGTCACATACTGAACATAACTGTAAGTAGAATGAACTAGTCATACATGAAAACAGACCATATCCTACAGTGTCTGCAGTGCATGCAAATCTCATGTTATCACAGTGCCACAATACAACAGTCCTTGCTGTGGATCAGGTGCTCCAGCCAATAGCCGATGTTTTCCACAGAATGGTGCTGCCTGAGGTAGCCTCACCTCTCTGGCATGTACCTGTGTACATACACACAAGGTAGTGTCTGGAACCACCAATAGTCCTGACCCAGAAGAAACTGCTGCCCCACAATTGTGACCCAGAGAGACCAAGTCCCATGCAGCAGTGACTGGGAACCTCTCTGCTGGCAGTGTCATAGAAAATCCAACAGGCCCTCCAGTATGCAGGGTTACACTGGCCACAGTGTAGTCCAAATACGAACTTCCTATTAGCAGTAATCCAATGAGTTATTAACTAACAAGATCTCCCAGTTCCTACAGTACAGTGGCTTGAATGTAGGTGTCTAGTAGTTGCAGAACTTACTTCACATGAAAATGGAGATCAAGTTCACAAGGACAGTGAGCTGAACCAGTGCTTCTAACAACAGGGTCATTTTCCAGGGTGCCAGTAATTTTGCAGTTATCCTGGAACACATCAAATGCAACAAGTATCATTAATTGTATGAACCCCATTCGCAGATGCTCCTGCCAAGTACAAGTACTGGAAAGGGAAGCTAATTATTGGAAGTGCAGCTACTTTTCGAAACAGATGGTCAATTACCAGGCCAGACAAAAGAAGGCATCATCTGTGATGCACCTGTTATTGACCCTCCCTCACATCTCACCTACAGTGGAGAGAAGCTCACTCCACTCCAACATAGACAGATAACTGCTCGAGGATAGCCATCTAGTGATTTCAGGCAAGATCTGCATTGTTGCAAGATTTCTCCTTTCCCTGTGACATCATGCTCTGTTGCTATATTTACATTGGAGATAGTTTCATGATGGTGGAAGTGAGCCACTAGTCTTGGTCAGAAATTCTAAATACTACAAATTGAAAGACATCAAAAATGATCACTTGTCATCAGAGGCATTTTACTGCAATCAACATATATTCTATAGGTTTGAACATGTTATATATTAAAAGATAGCTTGGAATGTTGCTTGTGTAGGTTCTGTTGAAGATGAATGCCAATGACAATGAAAGTGCTAGTTTAGTTGAACTATCAGAATGTGAGTTCATCCTCATGTCAATTTTTGAAAATCTGCAGTATGACAGGAATTTGATGATATCTATTTGTGAATGGTGTCAATTGTGTGACAGTTCAATGCAAATAGCAACAATGTTGAAATGTGTTGTTTGATCATCTGATGTGGTACTGAACAAATATGCAGTATGCACTTTCAACAATTTTGTAACTGTAAAGATCTGGAACACTAACAACAGATTGAAATACACACACTTCAAGCAATCAATATTTTGGAACTAACTATGGAAGCTGTGCTGTTCAGTATGTTTCTGATGAAAGAAGCTAGTTGCAGCCTTACATACAAATATTCTATGCAAACAGAATATATTTGGAACTGATGCATCAAGTAGTTTTATACCTAAGAGCATTTGTGGCTTCACACTTTGATGTGTGTTTTACCTCCATACCAATTATATGGGATCCATCCAGAAGTGTGCCAGCAAAGCTGTTTAACTATGTTCACATATGATCTTGCTTTTGTAGTCTGTTGTACTACTTTGTCTTAAACAGTGCCAACAAACTTAGAATGTGCAACTCATTTAGTATGTGATAAACTGTGTGTGAAGAAGAACTCTGTAAATTGTGTTAACTGTATATATTCTGATACATGTTAAACCTTCTTTATTTATTGAATTCAAGCACAATGAAAGTTTCGATTACATAATCTACATTTACACTACATACGTACTCTGCAAGCCACTATACGGTGCATGGTGGTGTGTACTTTGTACCTTGTATGATCTGGGAATTGTGTCCAAAAAACGTATTTGTCACAATAAATAACTCAGTACTCTTGTGTTCTTCATTCTCTAATATGTTTCAATGGTGGAACAGTAATCAGAATTACAGTTTTAGGAGAAACTGGAATAACAGCTGCAGAGGAAACAGAGGAGAGGAGGGGGCTCAGGAAAGGTGGGGAAGAAAATTGTACATGCCCTTTTCAAAGGAACCACCCCTGCATCTGTCCAAAGTGGTTAAGGAAAACCATGAGAAACGTAAATTTGAATGGTTGGATGCACATTTGAAATGCCATCCTCCTAAATGTGAGTCCAGTGTGGTAAACAGTGCCTCAACTACCTCACCTGGTAACTGCAGAGAACAGCATTTCTGCTCTCATCACAATTGGCAAGGAATGATCGGCCAGAGCAGATATGTATGCTCTCCAAAACAACAATGGAAGCTAGGGTACAGAGGTGAGCATGTGAGAGAAAAAAAGGAAACCATGAAACACAGAATGAAGAGGATTGTGGTGGACAACTATTCACATGGGTTGGAAGTGAATTGAACAAATGGTTGCAGCTTTTCTTCAAATTTATATAAAATTAAGATTTTTGCAGCTTTAGGTACCATTTTCTCAGGAACTACTTGCAATAGTGATTGAAATCTTTGAGTGGCATTTACTTGTGCAAATCAGCAGAATAACGTTCCTTGGGTTTCTAGAAAAGTGTTTAAGAAATACGAAAATTCAAGTATTCCTTAAGAAACTTTTAAATCTTATCCATTTGGTTTTATGAACACAAGTTTAAAAAATAATTGTGTTCATTCAGTTGCTTATGTTTTTTTTTAGTTTTGTTAACAGAACATCAAATTTAACCATGTTATCTGAGGCGACAATTTCCACAATATGCATTTACCAAATTTGGATTAGTACAGACAAATACATCTACAACAAATGCTTTTGCAATTATTGCAAGAACTAACACTACTGTAAAACATTTCATGATGTAAATGCAAAATTTTGTTTCCTGTAACAGACAGCAAAATCAAATGATGCTTTTCACTAAAACCATTTGTGAGGCATTCAGAACTGACTGTGCACAATGCTGGACAGGACAGGAATGTGAGAGCAGGCCTGTTTTTTGTCAAGGCTGGTGGTCAACCATGTCTGACCATGAGAAGGGAGGATCATGGTATTCTGCCCAAGCACACTGTAACTTCTTCACATCTGTACCTGCCATCTGATAAAAAGTAATGGACTCCATCCACCATTCTTTGTCATCCCACACCATCAGTTGGATACTAGCTGCGGACAGAATAGGGGATTAACGTACTATGTCTAGGCTGTTGTTAATACAACAACACAAAGGGCTGCATTTGGAATGGTACCTCGACTGAGAAGTATGGGACTTTGATAACTGGCATCACATTACATCAGTGTGACAAGTCGTGGTTCTGCACTGCACTTGCACTGCTTGCAAATGCTTTGGAGAGTCACAGTGGTGTTACTTGAGGTGTCACGCTATGGGGAGAATCCCTGTATGACACCAGGTCACGGCATGTAGTGACAGAGGGAACTATATGGTGAGTAGAGCTGCAACAGTGATGACAGAATTTTGGAAGGAAACACTTTCAGTAAAGCATTGTTTGGCAGAGAGCTCTCACTTCCAGAAACTACAACTCTGCAGCAAGAAGACTGCAAATTTTCTTATTATTTTGCTGTGAATTAAGTTCTCTCTCTCAGTAAGCACAAAATGAAGCAATTTACCAATAAATAAGTAACTAACAAAATTGCATTTTTAATTGCACATTATCTAGGTGAAAGAGGTCTGCAGAATGTTCTTTCAGTATTTTAGAATGATGTTCCTGGTGTCTGACATCTTAATGTAATGAAGTATCAATGAAATTCATGAGAAAGTTATGTGTTGCATAAGTTTCTACAGATTTGTGACTGTGCATCTTCCAAGTCATCTGTGCAGCACAATGGAGACAACCCTATGGAGAACTCATATCAAGCACAAAACTAACAGAGATCTACAGACAGCGCTATGGAGTTGAGAAATTGGATCTGTAGTGTCATAGCGCAAGTGGAGCATTGCCTTGGCAAAACAAAGTACATTCTTAAAGGATCTAATATTGCACAACAAGTGGAAGATCAATTTGAGGACAAGTTTTATAGGAAACCACACTATGTATTTCTATAACATTTTTCTCTCTCACAAAAAAACTTCATGAATTTCAATTGCTGTACCTGTATTTTACACACAATAATGAGTGCTCCCGGTACTGTACTTGCACTACAGTGATCATAAATTTGCAGATATTTTGCCATGATATCAACAACATGAACTTCAAACTTAGGATAGTCTTATTTTCCTTGTTACAGAGATAGCAACACAACCAGCACAGAAACTTTCATAAACTGACAGTAGCACATTGCAAAAGTGGAGCACACCACATTCATCCAGTAGTGGTGTGACTTGCCATATGAATCATCAGACCATGTACACTGCATCAGAAATTAAACGCCATATGAATCCTAGTGCCACACCACACGTGGTGTTACTTGCCACGTCACTCTGGTGGTTGCCCTACCCAATGTAAGACTTCCTGCAGTGGAACATAATCTGATATACACAGTGTTTTCCAAGGCCAAAATCATTTCTGGACAAACAATGATTCCTCAATGTTGCTGGTGGATGAGCAATGTATTTTAATGTCTTATCTCTCAAAGACTCTTACACTTTTTTAATAATTCTGGTCACATGTGAGTTACTTAGATGAAATACTGTAGCTTTTAACTGAGCAGATGGTATGTACTGAATATGTAGAGAAACAAACTTAATTGTTCTATAGCCTAGAACAGAAATGTAACAACTAAACTCATCTTACACCAAAACACTAGGAGAGAACAATGTAGTTGCCCTTTATTATACTTTCTATCTATTTTGTTATTGTTAATTAGTAGTGAAAATCGACACAGATGAAAGTCTATGACAACAGATACAAAAATATTCATGTACACACAGAATAGTAGAGCCATTTGCGTAACAGTTGTGGAAGTGGTTATAAAGGCCAGTGATTTCAGGTAAATAGATTTATACTAACTAGTACAGAAATTCCTAAATATGAACTTCTAAATTAAGTCATCTAAATTTCTCAAATTTTACACTTGGCCCACAGTTGGGGAATGCAGTAGAATCATGACAGGACAATGGCTCATTCTCCTACTGGTGGAAGAATATGTACAGTCCGTGGCAGATAGGTTGAGCAGAGCCTGTACCTCGGCTGCTAAGAGTATCTGACTTCTATCCTCAATTTGCCCTTTAAAATAGAATGCTCACAACCAGAAGGCTTAGTGTGGTGCAAATGTGTGAAGCAAGCAGGCAACTATGCTACAGAGATGCAGTAGTGCCTCCTGCAGCCCACTGAACGTGTTTGAATATGAAAAGGGTAAAATTGTGTCCTTCAAACTGGCAGGATGCTCCTTTCAGAGAATTGCAATGCAAGGTAGATGTGCTGTGTCAGTTGTGTAATGACACCGGTATCAGTGGTCACGTGAACATTCTCACACCTGTGAAAGAGGTCCTGGACCTGCACACAGCACAGACACCTGCCACGACACAGGCACTGTAAACACAACTGTGGCAGATTGTAAAAATACCACAGCACAGATAAGAGTGCTTCTGAGCTCTGACATGCCAACACGAACTGTTACAAGTCAGTTATTAGGAGTGGGGCTAGCCTGTCCTCCACTTGTGGCAAAGCATCGGCTCATACAATTCGTGCTGTCAGAGGATCACTTGGAAGACAGAATGGTGCACCGTAGTCTTCGTCAATGAAAGAGGATTCTGCTTGCGCACAAAGATGATCATCTGGATGTGTGACACAGGTCTGCAAGTACTGCCTCGTAGTGCGCGTTTGTTCAACGCACACTGGCCCAAACCCTGGCCTTATGGTCTACAATGCGATAGGCTACAACTCTCTTTTACCTTGGTTTTTCTGAAAGGGACATGAACCCTTGCTCTGTATGGGCAGAATGTTACTGGACCAGTTCTTTTGTCATTCTCGCAGGAGGAAATTGACGTGTTGTTCCAACAGGGTAATGCTTGCCCACACAGCTCGATGTGTTCTGGAAGACACGTAGAAACTTCCCTGGCCAGTACTTTCTCCAGACTTGTCTCGAATTGAGCACGAGTAGAAGATTAGTGGCATGAGCCATTTATCACCCCATCATCAACCAACATGTCTTGCATCTACAAGAATAGGTCTAGCAGGTGTAGTATAATGCATCCCAGTACAGTATTCGCCATCTGTACAATTGACTGGATGCCAGAGTCAACGCCTCCATTGCCCCCTGTGGAGGTTACAACACATACCAAAATGGATTTTTCAGCACGGTTCAATATGTGGTTCCTCAGAACCACTTCCAATTTCTTTTTCCAGGAGTGTATTTTCTCTCGTGTCACTAGTTGCTTTTAATTATGATAAAGCTTTTATAAACCTCATGTCAAACACATGCAAGAGATCAACACAGTTGCTCCCACAGCAGGAAAATTCTAAATACAGGTGGGACATAAAGGGACAAAAACAGTTTCTCTCAAAACATTAAAAGCATTATGTAAACATCGAATGAACAGCTACATTATGCACCTAATCCAAATGTCCAAAATCTTGGCAATGTTGAAGATGATACTGGGAGGATGGTTAAATGAACTTACATTATAAACTCTTGAGAATTGTAGTAACCTGGTAGGGCAATACACAGAGGACGTTACACATATGAATAATGTACCGGAGGTGCAATCAGCTTTCTAGTGCTTTATGCAACTCTCTCGCATCTGTACTCGCTACTCGACTGACAAATTGTCTACTGAACATGGCATTGAGGACCAGCCCCCACAGATTGGGGATTCTGCAGGAATATAATAAATACCAGCACTTCTCTGACACTGAGGACTGGATAATGCTAATGTCACTAGAGGTTTGTGTCAGAAATCCTTGTACGAGCAGGATGAAAAGCTGAGATCAGCTGAAGCCGGCAAAATTCCTCGGAAAGCTGTGGAAGAACTATGTTAGAACAGTTTAGCCTATTCAAAGAGAGCAAGGCTCAAATTATGGTCTCATCAATGTAGTTTTAATTTCGAATTCACCTAATAAATGATGACAAGAAATAAGAAAAGGCAGTTATCAGGAGAAAATTATCAGTTTTTGAAAATTTTTGCAACTGAATAGATAAAAAATCTACTCAGCAAACAGAGGCAGGAGAAAACTCATATCGAGGGTATTACAGTTTGCAAGCTTTTGAAGCCAGTGGCTCCTTCTCCTGGCAGAAGGGTTGAAGGAGAATGAAGAGGGAGTGAAAGAGAATGATTGATGAGGTTTTAAAGCTGTAAGGTTTGAAAAAGTCACCCAGAACACAGGGTCATGGGTGACTTACCAGATGCTGTTAAGTCTCCTGACTTTTCACAGGCCTACCCCTTTTTCTAAACCTGAGTTCTTTTCCTTGAGCCCCCTTCCTTCTCCTCCAACATTTCTGCTTTCAACCGCATTTCCTGCAATGATGGTGGCTAGGATATTTGCTCATAATGACTGACTTTTTTATGAAGATGGGGGTGGCTGTTTGGAATGCCAAACATTGTAGCAAAATTAATCTGATTATTACTGTAATGCTGTAGGCTTCAGTTCGGGAATACCTCACTATAATACCTACAAAAACACATCCGCAAGCATGCAGGGAGGGATATTGCTCTGGAAAATAGGTTACGCCACAAAACTGGAAATCCTCGCCCCGCCCTGCCCCGCCAACAACCTACCTCGGGAAGCAAGCTGTTGGCTGTTCTGGAAGATGGACAGACTTCCAAATTATATGAATTTAATTCCAGAGTTGTTTCATTTTTTATAATATATTTTTACATGTCTGTATCTTTTAGTGTATTCTTTGGTGAACTTTTAGTTCATAAGGCAATTTTTTTTATTTTTTTTAAAATGCCTAATTATAACAGCAAATACTACTTTTATTGTCCAACTTTCAGTTAAATTTCCTTTAATTTAGTTTTATGGTCACAAACTTTTTGTTCACAGTATACCGGTTTCGGTCTATAATGACCATCTTCAGATCTGCAGCAAAAAATATGGGAAAAAACATAAATACACTCACAGATTATCTACAGCTTAAAAACAATAAATAGACCATACTGGGAAGTACTACTGATGTATATATGCATTTGTGCCCCGTAAGTATGAATAAGCACACCTGTGTTTTATAAAAACAGTGTACTAATGTACTGCAGCCATAGTAGCATCATTGTCAGTAGCACTACTGTTCAAAATGAGGTGCCCTACAATAGCCACAAGATGTTTGTGTTACAAGTTCACCAGATGTCGCTACTGTAGGGCAGCTCGTTTTGAACAGTAGTGCTATTGACAACATGACTTTCGCATATACCGTTATTTATATATATTTGACGATGCTCGTGCTGATTTTGCATCTAACATTTGATAATGCCACTATGACTGCAGTACATAAGGACACTGTTTTTATAAAACATAGGTATGCTTCTTCATACTTTAAGTGCACAAACACATATATATGTCAGTAGTACTTTTCATTACGGTCTATTTATTGTTTTTAAGATGTAGACGATCTGCGTGTGTATTTATGTTTTTTCCCATATTTTTTGCTGCAGATCTTAAGATGGTCATTATAGACAAACTGGTAATCAGTGAACAAAAAGTTTGTGACCATAGATGTAAATTAAAGGAAATTAATTCTATATATGGGTCACTGTTTTATTCACAACAATGTTGCAGCTTGTGCGACTTTCAGTTAATGTGAAAGGTATTTAAAACCAAAGTTTCATATGTCTGCTGTATAGGTGATATAAGCAAATTGATGTATAGGTATTGACAACAAGTATTCATTTCAACTGCTGTTAAGTTTTGATGAACTGCACATGAACTAAATGTCCCATCCAAGAAGTTTGTGCCACTAGTATGCAATTTTATTCATTTTAATCAAGTTTTATAATATAAATATACATTTTCAATTTACAATGCATGCCTTTTTATAATTATAAATAAAAGGGAGAAAATAAATAAATAAAATAATAATAATAATAATAATAATAATAATAATCCGTAATTATTGATACATGTTCAATTACCCGAAAGTTCCTAAATGCAATATAACATGTACCGTACAGCAAAAAGGAAGTGACGCTTGATAAAGGTCCGCGTCACTCCATTCTTAACCAGACTTAACGTCTGAGAAAGTAAAGATAATAATAGTAATAATAGTAATAATAACAGAACTAAAGAAGCCTCGGACAAGCGCCATCATGGTCGGGGACGACGCTTGACCCTACGCCCGCCCACAATGGTAACGACACTGCTAGCGGAAAACTGAAAAATGATTTAAATCCAAATAGAGGTGTTTTGCAGGATATGCTTCCTGCAACCACCCTAGAAGGAAAACAAAGACAGAGGATGAGATGGTCAGATGAAGTTAATCAACACCTCATGTTCTGTTATTACCAAGCAACAAACCTAGGAACCAACACAACTGGATACAGATCACAAGTACACACAACATTTAATACCAGATACCCAGAATTAAAATTTTTAACCGAACAATGACTAGCTGATCAGATCCGTGTAATAATAAAAAATAACAGGATACCCCAGTCAGAATTAGAAAACATCAAACAACAAGGACAACAAATGCTGGAACAAAATAATTTGCAATCAGAAGAAGAAGAAAATACAGTAATGGACTCAAACATCCCAGAGCAAACAAACAATACACATCAATTAAACAATCAGAGGAAAACGAAATCTTAAGAGAGCCACAAGAACAACTACAAATAGAACACGAAGTGACACACATGTTAGATATAGAAGAAAAATTTCAGCTGACATATATAGGATACAAAGACACAAATACAGACATAAGACCATTCTTGCATAGACCGCTGAATAACCCACAAGTCGAAACAACAATAAAAACTATCAACACAATCATACACAACAAAATAAATGAAAACACAACTATGGAAGAGTTACAACTACTGGTTTATATAGGAGCACTCACTACACTAAATATACACACTAGGCAGAGATCAGAACCAACCAACACACAGAAGAGACCCACAAAACCAGCATGGCAACACAGGCTACAGATCAGAATAGAAAAACTGAGGAAAGACATCAGACAGCTAACACAATTTATAAGAAATGAAATGTCAGAAAAAAACGAAAAAGGTTAGGTAAAATCTCACAACAAGAAGCGATAGAGCAATTAGATGAAAAGAAGCAGAAATTACAATCCCTGGCCAAACGACTTAGAAGATACAAAAAAAGTGAAAATAGAAGGAAACAAAACCAAACATTCAACACAAACCAAAAGAAATTTTACCAGACAATAGATAACACACACATTAAAATAGACAATCCTCCAAACATAACAGACATGGAACACTTCTGGAGCAACGTATGGTCAAACCCGGTACAACATAACAGGCATGCTCGGTGGATACAAGCGGAAACAGACACATACAAGATGATACCACAAATGACTGAAGTGATAATTTTGCAACATGAAGTCACCCAAGCAATTAATTCTACTCACAGTTGGAAAGCCCCTGGAAAAGATAAAATAGCAAATTTCTGGCTAAAGAAGTTCACCTCAACACATTCACATCTAACTAAATTATTTAACAGTTACATTGCAGACCCATACACATTCCCTGATACCCTTACACATGGAATAACTTATCTGAAACCTAAAGATCAAGCAAACACAGCAAACACAGCTAAATATCGCCCCATAACATGCCTACCAACAATATACAAAATATTAACTTCAGTCATTACACAAAAATTAATGACACATACAACACAGAACAAAATTATAAATGAAGAACAAAAAGGCTGTTGCAAAGGAGCATGAGGATGTAAAGAGCAACTGATAATAGATGCAGAGGTGACATATCAAGCTAAAACCAAACAAAGGTCGCTACACTATGCATACATTGATTACCAAAAAGCTTTTGATAGTGTACCCCACTCATGGTTACTACAAATATTGGAAATATACAAATTAGATCCTAAACTGATACAGTTCCTAAACATAGTAATGAAAAATTGGAAAACCACACTTAATATCCAAACAAATTCAAAGTATATCACATCACAGTCAATACAGATTAAGCGTGGAATATACCAAGGAGACTCATTAAGTCCTTTCTGGTTCTGCCTTTCCCTGAACCCACTATCCAACATGCTAAATAATACAAATTATGGATACAATATTACTGGAACATACCCACACAAAATCACACATTTGCTATACATGGATGATCTAAAACTACTGGCAGCAACAAACCAACAACTCAACCAATTACTAAAGATAACAGAAGTATTCAGCAATGATATAAATATGGCTTTTGGAACAGACAAATGTAAGAAAAATAGCATAGTCAAGGGAAAACACACTAAACAAGAAGATTACATATTGGATAACCACAGCGACTCCATAGAAGCGATGGAAAAAACAGATGTCTATAAATATCTAGGATACAGACAAAAAGTAGGAATAGATAATATAAATATTAAAGAAGAACTAAAAGAAAAATATAGACAAAGACTAACAAAAATACTGAAAACAGAATTGACACCAAGAAACAAGACAAAAGCTACTTATGCTATACCAATATTGACCTACTCATTTGGAGTAGTGAAATGGAGTCACACAGACCTAGAAGCACTCAATACACTTACACAATCACAATGCCACAAATATAGAATACATCACATACATTCAGCAACAGAAAGATTCACATTAAGCAGAAAGGAAGGAGGAAGGGGATTTATCGACATAAAAAACCTACATTATGGACAGGTAGACAATTTAGGAATATTCTTTATAGAACGAGCAGAAATCAGCAAAATACACAAAGCAATCACTCATATAAATACATCTGCTACACCACTGCAATTTCATAACCACTTCTACAACCCTTTAGATCACATAACATCAACAGATACGAAGAAAGTAAATTGGAAAAAGAAAACACTACATGGCAAGCACCCGTATCATCTAACACAGCCACACATCAATCAAGATGCATCCAACACATGGCTAAGAAAAGGCAATATATACAGTGAGATGGAAGGTTTCATGATTGCAATACAGGATCAAACAATAAACACCAGATATTACAGCAAGCATATTATTAAAGATCCCAATACCACAACAGATAAATGCAGACTTTGCAAACAACAAATAGAAACAGTAGATCACATCACAAGCGGATATACAATACTAGCAAATACAGAATACCCCAGAAGACATGACAATGTAGCAAAAATAATACATCAACAGCTTGCCTTACAACATAAATTTATAAAACAACACGTTCCCACATACAAGTATGCACCACAAAATGTACTGGAGAATGATGAATACAAATTATACTGGAACAGAACCATTATAACAGATAAAACACCACCACATAACAAACCTTACATCATACTCACCAATAAAAGAAGAAATTAACACAACTAATCGAAATATCCATACCCAATACAACAAATGTACAAAAGAAAACAGGAGAAAAATTGAAATATACATCCAACTGGCTGAGGAAGTCAAGGACATGTGGCATCAGGATAAAGTTGACATTATACCAATTATACTTTCAACTACAGGAGTCATACCACGCAATATCCACCAGTACATCAACGCAATACAGCTACATCCAAACTTATATATACAACTACAGAAATCTGTAATTATTGATACATGTTCAATTACCCGAAAGTTCCTAAATGCAATGTAACATATACTGTACAGTTAAAAGGAAGTCACGCTTGATCAAGGTCCGTGTCACTTTCCATTTCGAACCAGACCTGAGGCCTGAGAAAGGAAAGAAGGTAATGATAATAACAATACACAAAAGAAGAAATCCTCAAGCACATCCACCATCTCAAAAACAACAAAGCGGCTGGTGAAGACAACATAGTAGCAGAACTACAGAAAAATTTCTGTGAGCTCCTCAAGTGATTTATCACTTGAGGAGCTCACAGAAATTATTAAAGAAATCTGGACAACAAAATAATTACCTTATGATTGGAAGTGTGCACTTATCCATCCCCTGCACAAAAATGGAGACAGAATGGATGTCAACAATTACCAAGGCATTTCACTTCTAGCAGTCACCTAGAAGATCTTCTCTTCATGCCTATTGCAGAGAACACAGGAAAAAATTGAACACCAGATTGTGGAGTATCAAGCAGGTTTCTGACCTGGACGTTCCTGCCCTGAACAAATTTTTAATCTAAGAACAACGTTGAAATACAGAGCTATTAGATATAAGCCTACCATATGTACATTTGTTGACTTCAAGAAGGCATATGACTCAGTCAACTGTAAATCCCTTGTCAACACACTAATAGAACTCTGACTTGACCAGAAAACACGTAAGCTCATGAAGCAGACACCCTCCAACACAACCTCTGAAGTAAAATACATGGGGGAAATCTCAGAATGTCTTGAGATCAGAACTGGAGTAAGACAAGGAGATGGACTATCTCCAACTCTGTTCAATGTCATTTTGGACAAAGTCATAATGGAATGGGAGAGAGAGCTTAGAAAATGTGGCCTATGGAAACCAATGAAGGTTGGAAGGAAAACTGAATTCATTTGCCTAGCCTTTGCCAATGACCTTGCAATTTTGACAGACAGTGAACAAAATGCAATACATCAAATAGAAATACTCATGAAATGCGCCGAGAAGGATGGCTTGCAAATTTCTTTTGAGAAAACGGAATTTATGTGTACACTTTTAAACATACAGAATCTCACCACAAAATATGGATGGATAAACTGAGTTCCACATTTTAAATACTTGGGGGAAATTTTGGAATCCACTGGACTAGCAAAAAAATCTCAAGAAACTCAAGCACAGAAACTACAGAGAGCCCACGGTCAAACACACCAACTTTACAACAAAAAGTGCATGTCCATGCATGCAAAAATCAGGCACTACAGCACTATCATTAAACCTGAGGTGCTATACACAATAGAAACCTTGTCAGTCCATAACAAGATATTACTACAAAATCTACAAGAAAAAGAATGAAAGATCATTAACAAAATCCTTGGACCACGAAAAACTGAAGCTGGATATAGACTGCAAACCAACAAAACTACAGAGAAAATTTCAAATATTGCTGCTGACATTAGAAAGAGACATCTAAAATTCTATGGACATATACACAGACTCCCTGAATATAGATTCACACACCAGATACTCACAGTCACTGTTGTTGTTGTTGTTGTGGTCTTCAGTCCTGAGACTGGTTTGATGCAGCTCTCCATGCTACTCTATCCTGCGCAAGCTCCTTCATCTCCCAGTACCTACTGCAACCTACATCCTTCTGAATCTGCTTAGTGTATTCATCTCTTGGTCTCCCTCTACGATTTTTACCCTCCACGATACCCTCCAATGCTAAATTTGTGATCCCTTTATACCTCAAAACATGTCCTACCAACCGAACCCCTCTTCTAGTCAAGTTGTGCCACAAACTTCTCTTCTCCCCAATTCTATTCAATACCTCCTCATTAGTTACGTGATCTACCCACCTTATCTTCAGCATTCTTCTGTAGCACCACATTTCGAAAGCTTCTATTCTCTTCTTGTCCAAACTAGTTATCGTCCATGTTTCACTTCCATACATGGCTACACTCCATACAAATACTTTCAGAAACGACTTCCTGACGCTTAAATCTATACTCGATGTTAACAAATTTCTCTTCTTCAGAAATGCTTTCCTTCCCATTACCAGTCTACATTTTATATCCTCTCTACTTCGACCATCATCAGTTATTTTGCTCCCTAAATAGCAAAACTCCTTTACTACTTTAAGCGTCTCATTTCCTAATCTAATTCCCTCAGCATCACCTGATTTAATTTGACTACATTCCATTACCCTCGTTTTGCTTTTATTGATGTTCATCTTATATCCTCCTTTCAAGACACTGTCCATTCTGGTCAACTGCTCTTCCAAGTCCTTTGCTGTCTCTGACAGAATTACAATGTCATCGGCGAACCGCAAAGTTTTTACTTCTTCTCCATGAATTTTAATACCTAATCCGAATTTTTCTTTTGTTTCCTTTACTGCTTGCTCAATATACAGATTGAATAACATCGCGGAGATGCTACAACCCTGTCTCACTTCTTTCCCAATCACTGCTTCCCTTTCATGCCCCTCAACTCTTATAAGTGCCATCTGGTTTCTGTACAAATTGTAAATAGCCATTCGCTGCCTGTATTTTACCCCTGCCACCTTCAGAATTTGAAAGAGAGTATTCCAGTTAACATTGTCAAAAGCTTTCTCTAAGTCTACAAATGCTAGAAATGTAGGTTTACCTTTTCTTAATCTTTCTTCTAAGATAAGTCTTAAGGTTAGTATTGCCTCACCTGTTCCAACATTTCTACGGAATCCAAACTGATCTTCCCCGAGGTCCGCTTCTACCAGTTTTTCCATTCGTCTGTAAAGAATTCGCGTTAGTATTATGCAGCTGTGACTTATTAAACTGATAGTTCGGTAATTTTCACATCTGTCAACACCTGCTTTGTTTGGGATTGGAAATATTATATTCTTCTTGAAGTCAGAGGGTATTTCGTCTGTTTCATACATCTTGCTCACCAGATGGTTGAGTTTTGTCAGGACTGGCTCTCCCAAGGCCATCAGTAGTTCCAATGGAATGTTGTCTACTCCGGGGGCCTTGTTTCGACTCAGGTCTTTCAGTGCTCTGTCAAACTCTTCACGCAGTATCGTATCTCCCATTTCATCTTCATCTACATCCTCTTCCATTTCCATAATATTGTCCACAAATACATCGCCCTTGTATAGACCCTCTATATACTCCTTCCACCTTTCTGCTTTCCCTTCTTTGCTTAGAACTGGGTTTCCATCTGAGCTCTTGATATTCATACAAGTCGTTCTCTTATCTCCAAAGGTCTCTTTAATTTTCCTGTAGGCAGTATCTATCTTACCCCTAGTGAGATAAGCCTCTACATCCTTACATTTGTCCTCTAGCCATCCCTGCTTAGCAATTTTGCACTTCCTGTCAATATCATTTTTGAGACGTTTGTATTCCTTTTTGCCTGCCTCATTTACTGCATTTTTATATTTTCTCCTTTCATCAATTAAATTCAATATTTCTTCTGTTACCCAAGGATTTCTACTAGCCCTCGTCTTTTTACCTACTTGATCGTCTGCTGCCTTCACTACTTCATCCCTCAGAGCTAACCATTCTTCTTCTACTGTATTTCTTTCCCCCATTCCTGTCAATTGTTCCCTTATGCTCTCCCTGAAACTCTCTACATTCTCTAGTTCTTTCAGTTTATCCATGTCCCATCTCTTTAAATTCCCGCCTTTTTGCAGTTTCTTCAGTTTCAATCTGCAGTTCATAACCAATAGATTGGGGTCAGAATCCACATCTGCCCCTGGAAATGTCTTACAATTTATAACCTGGTTCCTAAATCTCTGTCTTACCATTATATAATCTATCTGATACCTTTTAGTATCTCCAGGATTCTTCCAGGTATACAACCTTCTTTTATGATTCTTGAACCAAGTGTTAGCTATGATTAAGTTATGCTCTGTGCAAAATTCTACAAGGCGGCTTCCTCTTTCATTTCTTCCCCCCAATCCATATTCACCTACTATGTTTCCTTCTCTCCCTTTTCCTACTGACGAATTCCAGTCACCCATGACTATTAAATTTTCGTCTCCCTTCACTACCTGAATAATTTCTTTTATCTCATCATACATTTCATCTATTTCTTCATCATCTGCAGAGCTAGTTGGCATATAAACTTGTACTACTGTAGTAGGGATGGGCTTTGTGTCTATCTTGGCCACAATAATGCGTTCACTATGCTGTTTGTAGTAGCTAACCCGCACTCCTATTTATTTATTCATTATTAAACCTACTCCTGCATTACCCCTATTTGATTTTGTATTTATAACCCTGTAATCACCTGACCAAAAGTCTTGTTCCTCCTGCCACTGAACTTCACTAATTCCCACTATATCTAACTTTAACCTATCCATTTCCCTTTTTAAATTTTCTAACCTACCTGCCCGATTAAGGGATCTGACATTCCACGCTCCGATCCGTAGAACGCCAGTTTTCTTTCTCCTGATAACGACATCCTCTTGAGTAGTCCCCGCCCGGAGATCCGAATGGGGGACTATTTTACCTCTGGAATATTTTACCCACGAGGACGCCATCATCATTTAATCATACAGTAAAGCTGCACGTCCTCGGGAAAAATTACGGCTGTAGTTTCCCGTTGCTTTCAGCCGTTCGCAGTACCAGCACAGCAAGGCCGTTTTGGTTAATGTTACAAGGCCAGATCAGTCAATCATCCAGACCGTTACCCCTGCAACTACTGAAAAGGCTGCTGCCCCTCTTCAGGAACCACATGCTTGTCTGGCCTCTCAACAGATACCTCTCCGTTGTGGTTGCACCTACGGTACGGCCATCTGTATCGCTGAGGCACGCAAGCCTCCCCACCAACGGCAAGGTCCATGGTTCATGGGGCAGTCACAGCCACTGCAAACCTTAAAGCAGGGCTTCACAACATACGTGCTCGTGTAGCAAGCTGTGAGCAGCAAGGTGCCAGCACGGAGCAGCTCAAACACTCTACCCCCACCACCGGACCAAAGCGGAGAGTGGGGAGAGTCATGTGGGGCACACAACAGCTGCCGCCAGTCAATGTAAATCCGCGGCCACCTGCAGGGATACCACTCACGAATTATTACTGCGACAATTGAAACAAATATAGGAGAATGTACACGTGCCACATAATTTTATTAGCTTAGTGTATACCTCTACATTAATTTGTGAACTATTACACAACAAAAGGTGTCACTGAAGTCTGAGATTCTTGGTTATCTTGTACTTTTTGCCCTTTACAATTGCGTCTATGTTCGGAGTAATTTTTCTTGTGCATTGTAGACGCAGTGTGCAGTAAAATTTCGATCAGACAATGCGTTTCTCAGGCGCGTCTTGTTACATTTCATTGCAGAGAACAGTTGTTCACAAACATATGTGGAACTAAACATTGATATTATTGTAGCCACCAGTTTGTGCAAACGAGGATATCTATCCTGAGGGAAGTGTCTGTAGAATTCCAAAATGTTTTTCTTGTTCTGAAATGTGTCTCTGTATTCTCTGTCACACTGCAGGTCAATAATTTCTAGTTGCATCTCAGGACGAATCTCTTCAATATTCGCTGAATATGGAGAGGAGAACAGATCAAAATCACTGTCTAGTGCTGTCAGATCTTGAAAGTGTTGATCAAATTCTTCCTTAAGGGCAACTAAACTATGTGAATAACGTTCACAGTCTTTGTGAACATCTTGCATGGATGATAATTTAGGAAAATGAGCTAGATTTCCTGTTTCCAGCTGACTCACCCAAAGTGTCAATTTCATTTTAAAATCTCCTATTCAATCTATGAAATGAGTAATTAGCAGATCTTTACCTTGTAGTGAAATGTTGAAAGCATTCAGATGGCTAGTTAAATCTGCTAAGAACGCAAGATCACATTTCCATGAAGGCTCTTTCAATTCAGGAACACACGTGTTATTTATTTTCATGAACATATTTATCTCATCTAATAGGCAAAAAAATCGATTTAATAATTCACCACGACTAAGCCAGCGGACCTCGCTGTAATAAGGCAGGCTACCACACTGGCTTTCTACATCCTCAAGAAAGATTTTAAATTGCCTGTGTTGTAGCCCATGCTTCCTTATATAATTGGTTGTATGAACAACAACACTCATCACATTTTTTAGAGTGATACTCTTTGCACTGTAAGTTTTCCTGGTGGATCAAACAGTGAACGCCCCTTATTTCATTCGGCATGGTCAGTTTTTCCGTTTTCTCATTCAACAGCGCAACAAAACCTGATTTTTCCCCTGTCACTGCTGGTGCACCGTCTGTAGACACTGAAACTAAAGAATTCCATGACAATCCTATATTTTCAATACTATCTTCAACACTACTTAAAATATCACCTCTGGTTGTAGTGTTCTTCATGGCTACTACATCGAGGAGCTCCTCCCTCACCTGAAGATATCTATTAACACCTCTAATAAATATGGCAAGCTGCGCTGTTCCAGTGATATCAACACTTTCGTCCAGAGCTAGAGAATACGCCATAAAATCTTTACAGATATTCGCAAGCTGGCTCTGGACGTCGTCTGCCATGTCCTGTATCCGACGCATAATGGTCATGTTAGATAATGGCACAATCCGAAACTGTTCAACTTGAGATGGACACCAATGTTCTGCTGCAACTACCAAACATTCTTTTATTAAATCGCCATCGGTGAAGGGGCACAGGGATTTTTCTAAAAGCAAAGCAATTTTGTAACTCACTCTTAGAGCTGCCTCAGTTGATTTTTCTTCGTCGTCCAGATCTTCTTCGGATAGCTTCCTTTTAAGTTTAATAACTTCCTGTGCATGATCTGGTCCATCACATTTTCCACTTCTGTAGTCTTTTGCGTGGTACGACATATAATGTTGCTGCAAATTAAATTTTCTAAAAGAATTCAGCGTTTTCTGACATACTAAACATTTTGCAACACCATCTTTTTCTGTAAACACATACAATTCCTCCCAATGGGGGTTGAACTGTGAAAGCATGATTGGGGTTACACAATGGCGACTTGACATGATTCTTAACCAGCGAAGTGACTGTTAGAGATGATCGTAGTACTTTAAAAGTTACACAGTCGGCGCGAATTCAATAGGCAAGCTGCGCCCCTATCCAAATGTGCGCATGCATTTCCCCTCCCTCCCCTCCCTCCCTACTCCGCGACCTGGCACCTGCTCGCGAGCACGTACCTGAGCACATGTGAGTACTTGCACTCAAAACCGGCCAGTTGTTAAGCCCTGCCTTAAAGGGATGACATGGGCCGAACAAGTACAAAGAAGCCTTACTGATGCTCAACTCACCATTCAGGACACTGCAGACTGTAACATCTACAGAAGCAAAATAGAGAAGTGGGAAGTGCAGCCAGAGACAAGAGCCAAAAAGACCGGCACAAAGTGGACAGATGAAAGAAAGAAAGAAAGCCATGAGCGAGAAAATGAATGTCTTATGGAAAAACTGCAGGAGGTACTGTAGTAGCTTCACATGATCCACAAAGGGTCTACTATATGTATAATAAATAACAATGACAATAACAATAACAATAGGTGTACAACTTTGCTTCTGCCATTTGCCAATAGGTGGCGACAACGGTAAGTAGCGGTCGAAAGAAACAGATCGGAGATGTCGCGCAGTTAGCTTGGACCTTGGTCAACATAACCTATTTCAAGGATTAATCAATTTGTGTCTGCATCATAAAGTTGTTCTTGACTGAAAATGTCAGTTTACGAGCCTAATTCTCATCATTTTTGGGAGGTGTTACTGTTTTGTTTTAATATGAAGAAAACAGGGGCTGAGTCTCATTTCAGGAATGGTTATTTTAATGCCATAGACCAGCATAGTGGTGGAAAAGAGAATGTTTTCGAAGATGCAGAATTGAAGACATTGCTGAGTGAAGACTCGTGTCAAACTCAAGAAGAATTGGCGTGATTATTGGGAGTGACACAGCAGGCCATTTCAAAATGTCTCAAGGCTATGGGCATGATTCAGAAAGAAGGAACTTGGGTATCGTGTGAGCTGAAACCAAGAGACATTGAACAGCATTTGTGTGTTTGAACAGTTGCTTCAGATTGCAAAAACGGAAGGGATTTCTGCATCGCATTGTGACCAGGGATGAAAAATGGGTTCATTATGATAATCCTAAATGCAAAAAACCATGGGGATATCCTGGCCACACTTACACATCAACAGCCAAACCAAATATTCATGACTCCAAGATCACGCTCTGCATTTGGTGGGACCAGCTAGGTGTCGTGCACTATTAGGTGTTAAAACCAAGTGAGACAATCACAGGTACTTGTTATTGAAAGAAATTAATGCATTTGAGCAGAGCATTAAAAGAAAACCTGCCAAAATAAAGTGAGAGGCACGATAAATATATTTGCAACGTGGGGTAGAGCATTGTCGTGCTGCAAAAAGAGGTCAAAACGTACTTGGAAATATTGAGATGGCAAGTCCTACCCCACCTGCCATATTCTCCAGACATTTATCCCTCTGACTATCACCTGTTTAGATCAATGGCGCTTGGCCTAGCTGACCAGCACTTCCAATCTCATGAAGAAGTCACAAATTGGGTCAATTTGTGGATCACTTCAAAAGATGAACAATTTTTTCGATGCGGGATTCATACACTGCCAAACTGATGGGAGAAACTAGTGGCCAGTGATGTAAAATACTTTGAATGCTACATGTGTAACCAAATTGTTTCATTAAAGTCTCAAATGGTGGAGAAAAAAGAACAGCAGAAGCAAAGTTGTTCACATTGTAATAATAATAATAATAATAATAATAATAGTAAGTAAAATCTTAAGGAAATGTTCCCCACACCAGTGCCAAGTGTCAACTAAACTTACATCTTAGTGTAACTCTTAAATTCATTTTCAGTTGACATCCTGATAAGGTATAGCTTTCAATACGGACACTGTACCTTGCTTCACAAGTTCAAATTTTTTGGTGAGCAATCCTTTCAAAATATATTTTAACTTTTAAAATTTAGGGAACTCGATAATGTTTAAGAAACACCTGTCACTCTTACTGTTCCTTTCATCTTTATTGCAGGTATCTGATGATATTAGATGCAAAAACACTGTAATAAAGTAATTTTGTTTAACAATCTAGAGAGGTTTATTCACAAAATATTGATGAGGATCATGGACTCTTACTGGAAATTCAATTCCCTTATTAATAAAATGTATTATTTGCTTTGAAATTTTCATCAGAGTGGAAGGATGATTGTAATAGCTTCATTTATGCTAAAATATATTATTTGTAGCTCCTATTAGTAACACGTGAACACATTTGTGTGACTACTGTTGCATTTTTAACATGTACATGGAAGAAGGCTTTAGCCAATAAGATTGCAAAGCATTCTCAGTGTCAAGAAGCATTGCCATTCAAAGCAGATTTCTGTACCTACTTTGTGACAAGATGTACTGAAGAAGAATATAAATTCTGTCAAAAGCAGCTAATATGGACTTTTTGTTTGCATTCAATTTTTGTATTTTCTCATGTTATGAAAAACAGTGTACAAGAAGAACAATTTACTTACAATGCATTTAACTCTTGCAGTTTGAACACAGATTCCTAAGCAGGAACACATATATGTGAGTACACAGATCATCATGTGATGAAACCATATTATGTATCATATGGAGTGTAATCATGTATGGAGTATGTAGTAACCTGCTTGATTGCACCTAAACCACCCCTACCACTCATTTGAGTAAAGCGCTGTTCAGCTGCTATGGGTCCCCAAACAGAGGACACTGATCTCAGTTTGGTGCCTCTAACACCTGCAGCCAATAGACAGAGTTCCATGGTAGGCAAATGCTTCTCATATAGCCATGTACCTCGTACATACTTTGACTCATCCTGACTCGACAACTAGTTCGTTTCTTATGACCAAGGTGTTTTATTGTGTTCAGAGTTAGGAAAAAAAATGGCAAAAAGTAGAACTTCTGTGCAGTGAACTGCAGTGACTTTTTTTTTTTTTTTATTTTAATCTACGAATATAGTACCTCAAGCACTTGTCTGGTAGCAGGAATTTACTATGGCCACCTTGAAAAAACTAGTGGCTATGTTTATAGTTCAGGCTCCACCTACTCAGGTGCACTCACCGTGGTTTCTGTCTGTCATATGATGACTCTGCTGAAGACTGGGAAACTTGTGAAAAATTGCTACAGCATATGTGCACGAGCAGTTGTGCTTTGCAGGAACCAGCTTCACACGTCTGACGAAATGTGTAGTTCATCATTGTCTTAGTATCACAAGAACATCCACATCTGTGTTGCAGGTGGTCACATCAGTCTTATCAGGGTCAGGCAGTGGAGCTGAGGGGTTTGAGCCTTAAGTATCACTTTGTTACTACAAACTCCAAAGAATCTTACTCAGACTTTGTTGTTAGAGATGCAATTATCCACCTAGCAGCTGTTAAGGAAGTTCATCAGAGAGCACTGTCCTCAGAAGAAATTTTAACACTAGTCAGTCCTTTGAAGTCTACCATGCTGCAGCCTACCAAATCAAAGCATTGGACAATGTTGCCATCATCAGTAGTGAACTGCTTCAGCACACGTTAACAAATTTGCAGGGCAACGAGCAAGTCAAAGCCATTTGAACTAGGAAATATAACCAAGACAGACAAACCCATCAGCGGTGACAACAGCAGTGACAACAACGATGACGACAACAATGAGACAATGTGGCACTTTGGTCAAATCCCTCTCGCTTTGAGCATCATAAGAGGGCTGCATACCCCAAATGGTGGCTGTTGTGCCACAAGAAAATAGACACTGCTTTGGTTTGTCATTCCCTGCCATCCTCAGAACAAATGGACATTGACATTTGTTCTACTTCATCATTCATACAATGTAGGCTTTCATGGCCGGTGTTGTCTTCAGTTAAAACTTCCGGGCTGAGAGGCTATGGTCTATGTATAAAATTTCCACCTGATGTTTTGTCTCCATCTGTGGGAGACATCTTCTGAGGTCATCCAAACTGAATCTGTTGAGTCTCTATGCATCATTCTAATGCTCTCAACAAATTAGTTGGCTATGCCATTTGTGATTAGTAAATTAAACATCTCCACAAAGTTGGAGGTGGCACACTGGTTTATTGACAGAGTCGTGATAGTGACATGCACCCTCTGCCTTGAGATGATGACTTACTTGCAAAATTGGTTGGGGATAATTCTTTTCTCAAATTGACTAGGATATGGTATACCTGCAGGTTCCATTAAATGACACACTGAAACAATTTCTTGTGGCAAGCATGCTTTCTCATCCTTATCAATGTGAAGATTTAATGTTTGACATTTTGCCAGGTACTAGCTACTCCAATGCTCGCTGGATCAACTTATGACAAATGTCCCTTGCTGCATCATCTATCTTCTTTAGTTTAAATGCCTGTTACTACAATACTGTGAACATTTACATAACCTCCATTGTCTCTTTAGCATTTGGCACACCATCTCAAGTGCAATCTTACAGAACCACATTTTTTTCCATCCTCTGTTGTGGCTCTCAGAGATGAAATTTCCAGTCAAGGCGTTCAAGCACTCAAACAGCATGCCACCGCTATTACTGTGTTAACCTGTCCAACAAATTTGTGGGAACTCAGGCATTCATCAGTAAAATAGCATTCTATCACCAGTTTATTCCAGGCACAGCCACTCTGGGACACCCTCTGCACCAGTACCTTTATGAAGTTTTTCCTATCAAGTGGTCACTCATCTGTTAGCATGACTTTGTGTAACTTAAAAATAAATTATGCTCTGTGCCTCATCTTGCGCCTTTCCATCCTGGTAAACATTTAGTCTCGCCCACAGACATGTCCCAGTATAGAGTGGTGGCAGCTCTGCCCCACTGTCATGCAAACGGCTCTGAGCAACCTATCGCTTGTGAATTGAAAGCACTCAACTTACCACAGCAGCACTATTCCCAAGTCGAGAAAGAAGCACTTATGATTGTTTATGCCTCAAAAAATTGTCACATACTCTAATATGGCAAAAAAAATTTCTGTTATCAACAGCTCAATCTTCAGATTTCTTGTTTAATCCTTCATCTGCTTTATCTGACAATGCTGCTCATTGCCTTTTAACATCAGGCTTTACTTTTGTCAAGAAAAATTTGTGAGATGTGTGCAAATGCTGACACATTGCCTTGGCTGCCTATAGGGTTCCATCCATTTTTTGACTGGGAAAAACTTTCGAGCTTGACACAGAAGCAAGATACACTATTAATAATTTCCCCAGTACCAGCTCCAGGACTGCATCTGCTGTAGCTGTGGACCCAGGTCTTAAACAAGTCTGCTGAGCCACTCGTCTAACTATTTGTGGAACTTCCATGTTCTCCATCATCATCTTTCTCTGTTAGATGGTGTCATTCTCTTCTCAGCAGAAGACAGTAGTACACTCATCATGATTCCAACGTTATGTAGGGAGGTTCTCAACATGTTACATCAAGGTCATCAGAGTGCATACCTAACTTAACAATTGGCAAGTCCACACATGTTCTGGACAGGTAACAATCATGAGTTAGAGTGCCTAGTTACAGCACGGCAAAAGTGTTCAAATCAACAGGTGGCATTGTGCACTGCTTTCCCCCCCTCAGTCAGCAACCACTCTACCTCAGGAAAGAACCTATATTGACTTTGCCAGACATTTAAAGCCACTGTTTGGTTATCGGTTGTCAATGCCTTTTCAAAGTTTCCTTATGTTGTTTGGTGACCATCTACTACAGCATACAACTGTCAAGGTGCTGTCAAAAATTTCTTCTGTCAAAGGCCTACTGCATGCAGTGGTTTCAGACAATGGTCCTCCAATTTTGGCTCAATCCTTTGGCACATCCCTTTCATCCAAAATCCAGTGGTGAGGTGAAACTTTCAAAACACATATGTGCAAATATGTCGTGGAATTGCCAGCCAAGGAGGCCATCACCCTTTTCTCAGTTCTTACAAAATGTCTCCAATTATGGACAAGTTCCAGGCCAAACACACACAGCCAGCAGCTGCAAACACTGCTCCACCTCCTGCTGCCAGACAGGGACACCTAGAATTCCAGTATTAATCTCCGCAGACTCCAGGCACTGTCCATACATCCAGTGTGGGTGCCTCATGTTCACAGTGCATACCAATGAGTGCCTCATGGTGTGCCACTACAATTGGCTGCATACTCAGGTGGGTACAGACACCTCCCCACTAACCACTACATGGGCACATCTGCCACTGTCACAGTTTCTGGTGGGCAACACGCCATCTGGGGCATGCCCAGCCACCCTCCCAAGGTGGTCTCCTTCACCAGTGGACTGGTCCCCACAAGCTGCAGTGTCTTCTCTTGTGTGAGGGGTCACAGGAGCTTGATTGATGTGCCTGCAGGTGCCTCCTACAGTGAAGCAGTACCTCCTCCACTGAGGCCAGTGCCTTCTGTAGACCTGCTGACACCACATACCTTACCACAGGACACTGCAGCTTTTCAGTTCACGGCACCAAGGGCATTTTGATGTGGACCCAATTCCTGCCTGTGTGGTGCTGGGGTCCTCTGCCCTCATGAAGGAGGCCAGAAGGTGTGCAACTCTGCACTCATGCCACATCTGTTGCTGCTTGCCAGTTCAGATGAAAGGGGAACTGTTTGTGCCTGGGATGGCTGCTTCAATAACTATGTATGTGTCAACATCAGTGCACCACAGAGGAGCCGGCATCTAGCCTCTCTTTCCCTACAACAAGGAGGGTTTGTAGTAGCCTACACATTACTGTTACCTCTGTCACCACTACTGCAGACTGTGTCAATAAGTGTGTCAAATTGGGTATTGTGCTGTTCAGCTGTTCCGTGGCCCCATCTCTGTCTAACAACCTTTGCAGAGTTTCCTGACTTCCTTTCTGGATGAAAATGCAGCCTGAACATGGCACGGCAAGATCTTCACATGAAAACCATGTGATTTCTAGAGTCACAGAATCAGAAAGTGGCCCCAGAGTTGGCGTACTGTTGTAGATAGTGATGGAGAATGTATTATTAGTGACTGAAGCCTCTTATATGTATCTCTTGTGTTTATTAAACTTATGTAAAAACATTGCAAACATATACACCAACCTAATATTTGGTTCCTTACTACCATGTCTTTTATGCACTTCAGCATTAAGAAAGAATCATTTACTCTATTCAATGTAACAGATGTGAGCAAATCTCAAGCACAACATAAGCAACACATTTACAATGCAATTTGGAGAATGCAAGATGAATAAGTTGCAATTGGGGATGTAATTTGACAGTAGCTTACATTTACTATGAAATGAAAACAGATATGAAGGAATTAAAAAAAAAAAAAAAAACACGCAATAAGAAAGCCACATGATGAAGGTCTGATAAACATGCAGCACTCCAAATTGCCTGGGAGCAGACCAAAATTGTATTTCTAGAAGTCCCTATATGAATTTCACTCCCCCTACTGTCATGCCCAATCAGAAATCTGCATCTTTCATTGTGATTTCAAAAATCCTACTTTCCAGAGTAACATTCAGTCATTGAATAATGTTGTTGTTGTTGTTGTTGTTGTTGTTGATGATGATGTTATTGTTGTGGTCTTCAGTCCTGAGATTGGTTTTGATGCAGCTCTCTATGCTACTCTATCCTGTGCAAGCTTCTTCATCTCCCAGTACCTACTGCAACCTACATCCTTCTGAATCTGCTTAGTGTATTCATCTCTTGGTCTCCCTCTAAGATTTTTACCCTCCATGCTGCCCTCCAGTACTAAATTGGTGAGCCCTTGAAGCCTCAGAACATTTCCTACCAACTGATACCTTCTTATAGTCAAGTTGTACCACAAACTCCTCTTCTCCCCAATTCTATTCAATACCTCCTCATAAGTTATGTGATCTACCCATATAATCTTCAGCATTCTGCTGTAGCACCTGCAGCTGAAAGCCCCAATGGGGAGGAGGGGGGATGGGAGGAGGGGGGAGGAGGGGGGAGGAGGGGGGAGGAGGGGGGATGGGGAGGAGGGGGGATGGGGAGGAGTGGGGATGGGGAGGAGGGGGGATGGGGAGGAGGGGGGATGGGGAGGAGGAGGGAGGAGGGAGGAGGGGGGATGGGGAGGAGGAGGGAGGAGGAGAATCCAGGAAAATGTGTATTCACAATTTGGACAAGGACCTCAAAGCAGTGGAAGTCAAGAAGTGAAGAAGGAAAGCAGTGGGAGTCAGGAAGTGAAGAAGGAAAGCAGTGGGAGTCAGGAAGTGAAGAAGGAAAGCAGATGAAGTGGACAGGAGAAGAATGGGGGCAGGTGACACAAGAGGTTGAGGTTCTACAAACACTACAGTGCCAACCAGTAAGAAAGCAGGTAAGGAAGGAAGGAAGGAAGGAAGGGGCTATCTTGAAGCATATGGCAGTGTATCCATGGTACCTCTCCATGTGTCCAACTTATTCACAATCTGTGCTGTCCTTCTCTGTATATATTCAACATTCCTGTTATTCCTTTCTGTTACACCTTTTACATGGTTGATATGAATTTTGCAAGCAGTCTCTTATATAGATTTATTGCATTTCTCTAGTATATTACTAAAGAAGTCTGGCACTTGACTCACTGATGACTATGCTTATGTAATCATTCCACATACTGTTACACCCAAGTATTTGTACATGTTGCCCAATTCAGATCACAACTCACTGACAGTGTAGTCACAGGACACTGCATTTCTCCATTATGTGAAGTGCTCAGTTTTAAATTTCTGGATGTTTAAAGCAATATACTAATGGTAAAATGTGACATGTTTAAAAAGATGAAGAAAGGATTTAGTATTTTCTCACTTCTTATATAATGATGTATGGTAATGAGATGCATCACTATGATTATTTTTTTGAGAATCAATCTCTCTCACCACTTAAAACTAAATTGCTAATTTGGGTTATCATTGAGGGGGGTGGGGGGGGGGGGGGAGTGGGAGAGGATATTGAATGTCATGTCTCAGATAATTGCCACATCACATAAGATAGACATACTAATACAATTTCAGTTTAATCATTCAAATTTGTTTGGAATGAACACAAAATATTTCTGAAGCAGATTATTATAATCTTAGTTCATCAGAAGAGAATACTTGTACCTCAGATTGTTAATCTTCAATCAAATGACAGCAAACTGTAAGAGAAAATAGCTGTATACTTTCATATAATTATCCTAATGCACTGAGCAGATCAGAAGGATGACAAAGGTTTTTTAAATTGCACTTGTGTAGTGTCTATGGAGTCTTACACGACTGTAAGCAATATCACTAACATCACGAATCTTTGCTTGTTGGCTATAGGTTACACAAAGTTTGCATCACTTTTAAAACTTACCAACATCTCACTGAATATAGAAGGTCTTTGGGAAAATTAATGAGGCTGACAGCACTGCGAGTGATCTAGAAACGCTGCATTGTTGTTGTTGTTGTTGTTATGTGGATCAGTGTGTGTTCATCCCTTTCTGATGCTCCGCCTGAGTTACGGATCTGTACAACCATCACATTAATTTTGAGAGTGCTATCAGCAAAGTTTTGTTTTTGTCGTGGCTTATGAAAATGGAACAGCAGAATTTAATATGTGTCAAATCCAGAAGTGTGACCTTCGAAAAGTAGAAACAGGCCTAAGGGGAACATTCCTTATGAAGAGAACCTATTTTTCACTGACACAAACCATTTCTGGAAGGCTGAGAACAAGATGAATATAAACCACACTCAGTGAGAATTTCAACTTCAAAGACTGCCAAAACATCTAATGTGTGTTCAGTCTTGCAACATCAAACTGATGTTTAACAATAAGGATTATGGGTTATCTGTTGAACACTTTCACTGTACATCAAATTTTGACTGGAGTTTTGTACATGCAAAAGGTTTTGCCAAAATGGTGCCAAAAAGCCTCAATGCAGTAGAAGATCAATTGAAGAAACATGTGTTGATCTTTAGAGGACTGCCGATGACCACAAATGATTCAGTCATGTGATCACAGGTGATGAATCCTAGATTTTTGAGTATGTTTTTGAGACAAAACAGCAGAGTGAGAAGTGGCACACAGACACTTCTTCAACCAAAAAAAAAAAAAAAAAAAAAAAAATGCAAATCAAAGATCAAAAGCATAGTGATTTGCTTTTTTGACAATAGGGGTATCATGCATAAGGAATTTGTTCCCCCAGGACAAACTGGCAACCAATTGTTTTACAAAGATGAAAGGCTCAGAAAAAGGGCGAATTGAGGGAGACTGGACACTGATAACAACAGGTGCTGCATCAAGACAATGACCCATGTCACACAGCCCCTTCCATTATGGAATTTTTGACTGCAAAAGGCATTCCTGGTGTTCCACAGTCCCACTGTTCACCTGATCAGAGTCCTTGGGCCTTTTCTCTTTTCCTGAAATTGAAAATTGTCTTAAAGGAAGTCATTTTGGGACTGTGCAAAATATTCAGTAGAAAGTGAGCCATCATGTCAAAGGTCATAACAGTGTGCCTTTCAGTGCTGCTACCAAGACTAGGAGCAATGACTCCACCAGGGTATAGCTGCCAAAGGGAACTGCTTTGAATGGGAAAACATTATTGTTAAAAAAAATATAAAAACATTAGTACATAAATGATCAGTCTCATTACTTTTCTCACACACCTCATTTTGGCATCTCTTGTGATATAGTATTTCATTATCAATAACTGCACCTTGTGAAAAAAGTCAGAGCTTACTATTAATACTGTGTCTCTGCTCATTAATATACCACATTAACAACAGAAGCCCCAACACAATCCCTGGACAAGCCTGAAGAACATCCACACTTGTCAATGACTTACTACTTGAAATAATGTGCGGCATCCACCCTAATGGGAAACCTTTCATTTGCTCACAATCTTCAGTTGATACCATATATCAGTGGTAGTCAACGAGATCGCTAAAATCCACTTGTGGGCATTCCAGCTTTCATAATTGACTGCTAAAAGTATTTTCATTAGGTTTTCATAAAATTTGACAAAGTATTTATTAAGTAATTATTATTACATGCTTGTTACTTCCTTAGTTAATAAGTCACCATTACTGTAGAACTGATGGGTAGGTAAAGAATTTTACTACTAACAGGAGATACAAAATTCGGCAGTAGGTAAAAAAAGGTTGACTACCTCTGCCATATAAGGTCATTCTTTTGTCAAATGCTTTCAGAAGCCAAGAAATATTGCACCTACCTGACAGCCTTGAGCCATGGCTTTCAGGATACTGTGCAAGAAAAGTGAAACTTGCGTTTTGCAGGACTGGTATTTGGAGGAGGGGGGGGGGGGGGGGGGGTCATCAACCTGTTCAAAATATCTTATGTTTCAGTTTTGTGGATCACTTCTGTTATCCTTCTTGGAGACGTTTAAAATTGGGACAATACTCCTAGATTTTCTTTAGTAAAGGAACGTTTTAAAACAACATCATTTTCGCTATTAGTGTGCCACACTCCAGTTTATTTCCTGTGACATTTGAAAATGGCCAGACTATCTTTGGTGCCACTTACTGCCTTTACAATTGACTGGAATTTCTTTGCAGTTTGTGAGAGGTCTTTCAATAATATTCTGTTACAGTAATAATTGAAGGTTTCCCATTACTCTCAACAGCCGCTTAGATCATTTAACATCTCTGTCTACAGTACTATGCTTTGTTCTATGTGTACTATGTAGAATCTCAGTTTCTTTGAAGTTTATGTAAGAGACCACAAATCACACACAGTCCCTCCCATCATAAACTGTTCTACCAGGTGTATATCCACCCAGTACTAGTCCAACTATTCTGAGCTTTGGCCACAGTTCCACTACATCCTCATGCCCAGAGTTAAATGTTTCCAGTCCCTATTTGAAATAATATTACTACCTCTGTATCTAGTTTACTGAATAAGTAAATCCCCCTACTACACTCATGCTCATAAATTAAGGATAATTGCAGAATATGGTGCCAGACAATGTGGTGCCAGACAATGTGGCACTACACAAAACTGGCCCTAATAGCATAGGCACACAGAGAACATGTACAACACAGATCTGCAAGTCCACGGTATTGGCGATAAGTCGAGAAAACTGTCCCGAAACACATGTGCTACAAAACACCACCGTTTCCTACGCATGTACCCCGACATCAATATGGGATATGATCATGATGCACACGTACACAGGCTACACAACAGGTTGGCATACTCTGTATCAGGTGGTCGAGCAGCTGCTGGGGTATAGCTCCCCATTCTTGCACCAGTGCCTGTCAGAGCTCCTGAGGTGTCTTAGGGGTGTGAAGATGTGCAGGGATACGTAGACCGAGAGCATCCCAGACGTACTCGATGGGGTTTAGGTATGGAGAACAGGCATGCCACTCCATTCACCTGATATCTTCTGTTTCAAGGTACTCCTCCATGATGGTGGGGCTGTGCATTATCATCCATCAGGAAGAAGGTGGGACCCACTGCACCCCTGAAAAGACAGACATACTGGTGCAAAATCAAATGGCTCTGAGCACTATGGGACTTAACATCTGACATCATTAGTCCCCTAGAACATAGAACTAAGTAAACCTAACTAACCTAAGGACATCACACACATCCATGCCCAAGGCAGGATTCAAACCTGCGACCATAGCAGTCGTTTGGTTCCAGACTGCAGCGCCTAGAACCACGTGGCCACCGCAGTGAGCCATACTGGTGCAAAATGATGTCCCAATATGCCTGACATGTTACAGTTCACCTGTCAAAGATATACAGGGGTGTACATGCACCAATCATAATCCCACTCCACACCATCAAACCACGACCTCCATACAGGTCCCTTTCAGGGACATTAAGGGTTTGGTATCTGGTTTCTGGTTTGTGCTAGATGAAAACCTCGCAAGAATCACTGTTCAGACTATACCTGGACTCATCCGTGAACATAACCTGGGACCATTGTTCCAATGACTATGTACTGTGTTCTTGATGGCAGGCTTTACGGGCTCTGCTGTGACCAGGGGTCAGTTGAATGCATCTTGCAGATCTCCGGGTGAATAAACCATGTCTGTTCAGTCGTCTGTAGATAGTGTGTCTGGAGACAACTGTTCCCGTGGCTGCAGTAAGGTCCCAAGCAAGGCTACCTGGAGTACTTTGGGGCTGTCTGCAGCAACTGATGGTGAGAGATTGGTCTTCTTGCGGTGTTGTACACTGTGAACGCCCCATACTGTAATGCCTGGACACATTTCCTGTCTGCTAGAATCATTACCATAATCTTGAGATCATGCTTGGTGGCACACGGAGGGCCCATGCTACGACCTGCTGTGTTTGACCAGCCTCCAGTTGCCCCAGTATTCCACCCCTCATAATGTCTTCAATATGTGTTCTTTGAGCCATTTTCAACACACTGTCGCCATTAGTGTCTGCACACTTACTCGCTGCACCGTACTCTGACATGCACCAACACACCTCTGCATACGTGGACTGCTGCCAGCGCCACCGTGGGATGACTGCAGGTCAAATGCACCGCATGGTCATACCCCGAGGTAATTTAAACCATCAAACCACCCACCAGAGCATTGTTTCACAGCATTATTCTTAGTTTATGAGCATGAGTGTAGTTTCTGTTGTCCTTAGACCTTTTATAATCATTATTGGCACAAGTGTCTCACTGTCAGTGACCTCAGTTTCAATGTGAACCTTACACAAAGCAATGTCTAATGAGACACACTTAATCACTATCACAGTACAAATTATGCAATGATTTTCAAACTCATCACTGTATTGGTACAAATTATAAATCCAAAACTTCCTGGCAGTTCAGAACTGTGTGCCAGACCAAGACTCAAAGACGGGAGCTTCACCTTTCACAGACAAGTGCGACTGATTGAGGGAACCAAGCTAATCTTATGACTTGCCCTCATAGCTTTATTTCCACTCTTACCTCATCTCCCACCTTCCAAACTTCACAGAAGTTATCGTTACATCACTGTTTGCCATTTTCTTTTCCTTCTGTTTTTTATTGCAACTGCCCTTTTACGGACATCCAAAAGTGAAGGATTCAACTGATTCAGCATTGTGCAAACAGCTTCCTTGCAATCAAACTCTCTCACCTACCATATTTAGTGTTCCCAAGGCAACATGGCCTATATTTAGCACTTTTTCATGTCATCAAAGTCAAAGTAACATTTCATGTATCATTGTTAGGCAATGAAAAACTCTGAATTCCAGTAACCAGTAACTCCATAATCAAAGAGATTTAAAACTGCATGGATTTCTCTACTCTGTCAATAACTAGACTTATACTATATAGTTACACATATAGCAACTTTCTATATCAATTTATATTATTTTTTAAGAATCCATTTTTGCTTAAACTGTAAAATTTAACAAAATGTAGTTACGAGTTTTCATTGCCTGATATTTCACTTTTTCTTTGTAAATTCTCTTTCCAGCTCAAGATATTTGTTCTTCAAATCCTAGAAGAAGAGTTTGTGATGGGATGGATGCTCCAGCATACACAGTCACTGTACAGCAACTTTGAGGGAAACATGGACTGCTGCATAGTACTTAGAGAAATACTGAAAGAATTATGCTTGATTCGGAAGAGGTCAAAACATGAAACCTTGGGTGACTTGCCATTGTAGTTGTTCTTGTGTTCAAGACTAGTCTCATTCAGCTCTCCTCGTGAGTCCAACCAGTGCAAGCCTCTCCATCTGTGCAAAACTACCACATACACGTATCTGAACCTCTTTCTTTACTGAAGACTTCATCTCCACCTGTTATATTTGTCCCTCACATTGCCCTCCATTACCAAACTGACTACTCCTTGATGCTTCTCATTGGGTCCTATGAACTGAACCCTTCTTTTAATCAAGTTGTGCCACAACTTGTAATTTAATCTAGCCCATTCTTACATAGTACCACAATTCAAAAGCTTTTATTCTCTTCCCTTTGTAAACTGCTAATCATCCACATTTCATGTACTACAGAAAATACCTCAACGAAACTGCCTGGCATTTAAACTTATACTGGATGTTAACCTGTTCCGTTTTCCATAAACATTATTCCTGCTATTACCAATCTGCATTTGATCACCCCTCTACTTTGAAAACCATTTCACTGTCCAAATAGCAAAACTCACAATACTTGTAGTGTCATTTCCTAACATAATCCCCTGCTTTAATTTGCCTATATTCCATTACGTTGTTTTGCTTTTGTTGATGTTCACCTTCTCAGGTACTGTACACCGCACTCAATTGCACCCCCATGTGCATTGCCATTTGATTACTGTAATGTTATCTGTAAACCTCAAAGTTTGTATTTATTCACCTTCATTCAATCCCCTTTCCAATTTTCTTCTCAGTCTCAATCACAGCTTGCTCAACTTTTATCTTTTTGTTGTAGAATCTTAGAACATATTCTGATCTCAAATGTAAGGAAGTATCTGTAACATAATTACTTCCTCCTTGAAAATCAGTAGCATTGATCAAATGGTATCCAACTCACATGTTTCTTACTTGACATACTGAAAGCCGCAAGTCAATCAAGACACGTAGATGCAGTACTTCTACATTTCAGAAACCTGTAAGACTCTGTACTACATCTACACTTATTCTCCAATGGTCATACTTTTGATACTAAGGCAAAATTTATGACTGGATTGAGGATTCTTTGATAGAAAGCACACACTAGTTACTCTGATGCAGAGTTATTGAAATATATAGAAGTGAATTCAGGTGTGAGCTAGGAAAATGTTTTGGGACCCTCATTGTTCATATTGTATATTAAGGGCCTCATTGACATTAGTAAGCTCAGGCTTCTCATGGATGATGCAGTTGTCTGTAATGAAGTATTGTCTACAAGAAGTTGCCCAAATATTCAGTCAGACCTTGAAAATAACTGAAAGCCATATATAGCTTGACAACTTGTTTTAAGTTTTTGCAGTGTAAAAATTGTGCATTTCACAAAATGGAAATATGTAGCATCCTCTGTCTATAGTATCAGTGAGTGACAGTGGGAATATGTAGAGAGAAATGGGTGTAACAATCTTTAGGGATACAAAATATGAGGATGATTGAAAGGTAAACCTTTTATGTTCAACAAAATTTTGGGAAGGTGTGTACTGGGGTTGGTAGGTGGCAGTAGTGTTCCTTGGGGTTCAGAAAGACCGACAGAAGGCAGCACCATCCACAACAAGATGGCCACCCCTCTGTCAACATGCACTGCAAATGAGCAGCAATCTGGGATCCACATTTTCTGTAGTGAAGGTGTTAAATCAATTGAAATTCATGCAGAATGACAGTGCAGTACAGAGGATGGTGTTTGTCATTGCATCAAGTGTGGGAATGAGGTAGGATATTTAAAAAGTGGTCTAATTTCTGTTGAAGATGCCCCTGACCAGTGCTCACTTACCGTTTAGTGATAGACAGGAACATTTTATTAGAGGAGGAGCTTTCAAAGGATAATGGATGCCTAACACTGAAAGAAATAGCTACAAGTTTGAAGATTAATATTGGTTCAGCACAGAATATTGTTGACAATGTACTGCACTTTGATAAGATGTTTTTAAGATGGATGCCATGTCAGCTGATTGCTGAGTCAAAAGAGCATCACATCAATGCCTATGAAGAACTTTTGCATCATTTCTACATTGAAGGTGATTCATTTCTGGGAAAAAAATGTGACAGGCAATGACAATTGGGTCCACTTTTGCCAGTCAGAAACAAAAAATTCTAACAAGGAACGGTGTCACAGCTCATTGCCAAAACTAAAAGAAATCCATACTCAGCTGTCTGCTGGAAAAATCATGCTCATTCTCTTCTGAAATGCAAATGGAGTAATTTTAGAGCATTATGTGGGTAGTGGAGTGACGTTAACCAGAGCTACTTATTCAGACATGCTGATAAATTAACTTCACTCTGCAATCAGTAGTAAATGATGAGGATTTTTGACTTCAGGAATACTGCTACAGCATAACAATGCCCATTTGCATACAGCTCATACGACAGTTGAGACTATTGGGAAATAAAATTTGAATGTCCGATACATGCTCCTCATTCACCAGACATCACTCCTAGAGACTCATCTGTTTGATGCATTCTCACAAGCAATGGCAGGCAAGTATTTCAGAAATGACAAAGAGATCAAAACTGTAGTGCACAACTGGCTACACCCATGGCCAAAATAATTATTTCATCGTAATATCTATACACTTCCACATTTGTGGAATACATGTTTTCAACACCAGGGAGCCTATAAAAAAAATACACATAAATGTTTTGTTCACTGTTCCAATTAAAAATATTATAAGGCTTTTAAGGTTTTCATTTGAATCAACCTCATAGAACCATCAACATCATGAAACACCAAGGGATGATGAGGCCTTTGTCCCATCTACCTAACCATTATTTGTAGTTTTCTCATCTGATGATGACTCAGATGTGATGGATCCACAATTACTTCAATTACTTACTCCTTGCTGCCATACAGATGTGTTTGGTCCTTCTTTCCCATGTGATTCTTTAAGAGCTAGAGCAGGTGGCAAGGACTCAATTAGCCACACCAATAATTCTTAAAATACATCAGCACACAGATGTCTGAACTCATCTCTATCTGAATGATTGAAATGTCATTCATACATACAGCGAGCTCATTAAACACCGTAGCTGAAGAATTACATGTATTTTTTAGAATACCTATTAAGATGTCTCGTCTTCATTATCATAAAGAGAACACACATGAAAGTGTAACAACTTTTCCTTGTACCATGCTGTAGTTAAATAGTGTACAAGTTTCCTTTTCATTACTAGTTTACAAAATATGAAACCTGTGTATCATACACTTCCATTTTATCATCTGTTTGCCTCAAATGACACTGTGTCACATACAACATTCTTTTCAGTAATCTAGCCATTAATTTTTTAAAATAACATTTCATTAATGTTGTTGGTCAACTGATTCAAAATAACATATGTTTCTGAAGATGACTAAAGATATTTTTCTGCTAGTGGAGAAGGCTTTAAGACTACTTTTGGACTATCCTTATTTAATCGTGTGTTCATGAACTCTGAACCAACCTGACCAACAGTTAGGCATGTCCTCCTTGGCATAGCACTTCACGAGTTCTCATTACTTCTAGCTTTAACATACCCCTTATTTACATTTTTAAATTCTGTAATGTCACAACCTGAATTAAGGTGGTGGTGGTGGTTGTTGGGATGTTTAAGGGGGACTAAACAGCTAAGGTCATCAGTCCCCCACTGAATTAAGGCCCAAACAATCCATACACCAACGCTTAGAGTGATAGCTCCCTTTTCCCTTAACATGACATTCTCATTAGCAGTCCCTACCTGGAAATCTATTTTGTTAATTTTTTTTGGGGTGGGGAGGGGGGGGGGAGGGGGGGGGAGGCAGTGGGGACTATTTTACCAGCAGAATATTTTATCAATAGGGTGCCCTGTCATTAGGTCATGCAGTAGACCTGCATGCTTACAGGAGAAGTATTGGCTCTAATTTTCCCTCACTTTCACACACTTGCAGTATCAGAACATCAAGGACATGCAGACTGACTTCGCACAATTGAATGATCAAGTCATGTAGACTGTTGCCCCTGCAACTACTTGAAAGGGTACTCTCCTCCTTCAGCAACCATGGATTAATCTGACCTCTTTCTATTGCTAAGGTACCTAAGCCACACCACCTAGACAAGGACCATGGTTCATGATGTGGGGGGCCTTCAGTGACCACTGTAGCAGAATATACTTGATGATTTCTCATGAAGACACTAATTCTGCTCATACACCAATGACAACAGTGGCAATGAAGTTAGCACACATACGTTAAAGGATTGCACAGAAATGGTATTTGAGCATATAGTCCAGTCAACAAAGAAAAATTAAGGGAAAAATTAGTTTACTCACAAAATTTTGTACTGTACTAGGAGGGAGTGATATAAACAGCATATAGACTTAAAATCCCCACCAGTGGTGGTGAGCGTCTGATGGCAGGGTTGGTGGGGGGATACCATGTTTACTTTTCTATATTTTACTTCAATAACTCTACTTCTAGTAAACATGCTGACCAGTAAAAAAAAAAAAATAAATAAATAAAACATTAAATTTGCTACAAAAAGGTCCTATTCATTTTTCTCTAGGATTAGCAGTTTCCACATTGTGTCAAAAATAAAAAAAATACCTTACCAAAATTAATAATCCAGAATTTTTCCATGCCCGACCATCACTTTATGACACAATCTTAACTGGTTTTGGCCTTGGAAGGCCATCTTCAAATGCTACAAAGGATGACAGAAAAGCTTAAATTAAGACCTGAGACATGTGCATTTATTTTCACTTGATTTACTTGTAAACTTAGTATAGTGTTCTAAGGGTGAAACATTAATGTTTAGCATTAAATGAAGTGAATTTAGGAACAAATATTTAATGCATATATGCCATCTAAGTGCAGTGGAGCAGTATTAATCCTCTCACTGCTAGAGATGTAGTCTTTGTATTCTGTGATGAGACAACTTTTGTTTTGGCTTCACTGCTCAACAAATGCTGGTGCCTGTGCTGAGAGACAGCATTCTGGCTGATATGAAATGCTTATCCAACCTTTTGAAAAATATTAGGTGAAAAAAATTGTCTTTTGTACATCTTAAAGTCTGATACCTTCACTCCATAAAGAACTGTGTTCCTTTTCATTATCCATCATACTGTGCTGCAACAAATTAAGTAAAACATTGCATGAAATTTTAAAGAGTTTACAAAAGTAGAATTGCACTGCATATTTTTATCAACATTACATTTTATCAACATTACATTCACTACAGTGTATGGGCTAAGATACTGAGATTTTATTTAAAATTCTGGGGAGGACTGTATTTCATTTTGTTCTCTAGTTATTAAGTTTTATATCTGGAAGACCTTCACATGCAACATGCCCATTCATATCCTTGTACATCACAAACTGTGTGGTCCTAACAGTCATCTTATCTCAAATGATTCAATATATTGAAGCAAGGTTTTTTTGCAAATGATCACACACAATGAGACACATACATTATACAATATGTTGTGACTTGGCCAGACAGCCAAGCCACTGTGAGGTAAGGGAAAGGCACGCGTTAAGCTCACGCAGACTCTCGTGAGGTCTGGAACAGTTAAGGGAATTTTTAGTAGCAAATAAAGTACGTAGTTGATGTAATACTTAACTTTAATCCATAATTGTAGAACATCGGTCTGACGGTACAGGCATCACAAGTTAAATATCTATTGATAATGGCACCTTGCTAGGTCGTAGCAAATGACGTAGCTGAAGGCTATGCTAACTATCGTCTCAGCAAATGAGACACATACATTATACAATATGTTGTGACTTGGCCAGACAGCCAAGCCACTGTGAGGTAGCGGAAAGGCATGCGTTAAGCTCACGCAGACTCTCGTGAGGTCTGGAACAGTTAAGGGAATTTTTAGTAGCAAATAAAGTACGTAGTTGATGTAATACTTAACTTTAATCCATAATTGTAGAACATGGGTCTGACAGTACAGGCATCACAAGTTAAATATCTATTGATAATGGCACCTTGCTAGGTCGTAGCAAATGACGTAGCTGAAGGCTATGCTAACTATCGTCTCGGCAAATGAGAGCGTAATTTGTCAGTGAACCATGGCTAGCAACGTCGGCTGTACAACTGGTGAGTGCCAGGAAATCTCTCTAGACCTGCCGTGTGGTGGCGCTCGGTCTGCAATCACTGACAGTGGTGACACGCGGGTCCAACGTATACTAATGGACCGCGGCCGATTTAAAGGCTACCACATAGCAAGTGTGATGTCTGGCGGTGACACCACACAATAAATACTTGCAACTTTTTTATTTTGCAAGATACAGAAGTAACTCATCCACAGCAGTGAGATGTCAGCAGCTTAGGGCACATTCAGTAATCCACAGCACTGTAGGAGAACCTGAGTGTGCAAGTACATGATTCCACATAAACTAGGAAATGGCATAGCAGGATGTGTATATGTGCCCACAGCTGTGAAAGGGTTAAGGGAAATGTATTGTGTTCCAGCATGCATCCGGGTGGAGATGGATAAGTGTGAATGTGGTAGTGTGAGAAGAGGTACACCACCAGATTGTGGGTGTGCAGTTTGCTCATTCGCAAGCCTTCAAATTTAAGGTCAAGCAGGTGATTCTCCAGTCTACGTACCCCACTACATCACAAGAAACAACTACAGGTCATTTCAGAAAGCTTTGACTACACTCCACAGCTACACTTACAAATCAACAGTGACACTGTGTGTAGAGGTGTCTGGAGTTATCTGTTTCCCACAAAGTACATTGACACTACATGGTATGTGGGACTGATTTTGTTAATAGCAAAACAAATACTATGGGGGGGATCTACATATATCTCTGCACACTCTTCTGTACTGCTATGAGGTAAATTGATTCTTCGTCATCCTGTATGGCAGGTGCTGTTCTTGCCCGTTTACAGGCAGATATACCTTCCCAGAATTTCCTCTACAGTTCTATTACACACAAATTTCTTCCATTAAGGAATTGGTGGCACTCACAGAATAACTTGAGAACAGCAGTTTGCTGTAATGTGTTGTTTGAATTACATCAAAATACGTGAAGTTTTATGCCATGTAGGCAACTTAATGCAGGGGGGGGAGCATCTAAGCTTCTGGACCTCCTCATTTGTTTGGAAAGTTACAGCTGGATGCATACGACCTCCTCACACAGCAAAAAATACTCCAGTCAGTGGTAGGAGGCACAAAATTGACACTGTGTAATATGTAGAGATGACATGTTACACTGGGTGCAGGTTCTTCATTGTGGTAGACAGTTGACAGCTCCAGTTGTTGAGCTTTTTTACATGACAGCTCACTTAGCAACTGCAAATGAGAAATCTCTGAATGTTGGTTACAGACAAACGAGAAGCATCTTCTACATGTTTCTGACTGTTGTCTATCCAATGAATGTTTGCATAGAGAGCATCATACATGTTTTGCCCCCATATGTAATTACGCTGAAGGAGGAGGAGGAGGATGAAGAAGAGAAGCGTTGCTGTGCTGACTTCTGTTTTTCTGGACTAGACCTGTCCCCAGTTCCAGAATAAGTTCTCTTCTTTTGTAGTTTTACTTTTTATTCCAGTCACAATTTAAGACCAGCCATGAAAGCATTTAGGGCACTAATATCCAAAATATTATAAAAAATAGCCATAGGCCATTTTCTTGTCATACGTTTTGTGGTGTAGGTCCTGACACACGTGTCCATTGTGTCTACACCTGATTTAGTTGCATTATAGTCTAGGATTATAACAGGTTTTGCTGCTTCACTGTCACCTATCTCCTCTCTGAAATGCCATTATCTTACCATTTCTTGGGCAATAGGAGACTACTGTAGCTGATTCCCGGTATCCAAAGAGACATGAAGCTGCAGTTCTTCCCCTTGCTTCGATAAATTCTGCAGATAGTTCACAATAACTTTTTCTTAGTGTTCCTAGCAGAGTCATTTGTTTTTGTTCTAGTTCCTTTGCCAACTAAAAACTTGTAAAGAAATTATCTATTGTGATATTTTTACCACTCCTGGCTAAATGATCTGTCAATTCATGACACTACTCTTTTTCCCCGATTTATTTCTCTAAGCTGGCCTTTTCCCTTTCCTGTGTACATCTGCAGGTGTGTGACAGAATTATTAGTGCTGTCACATGCAGCCCATATCTTTATACCATACTTTCCAGGTTTTGAGGGGATGTACTGACGAAACGGACACCTACCCTTAAAAATTACCAGTTGTTCAACAACTGTAATATTCTCGTGCATGCATCTCGTAATGTGCTTACCCATTGTTCAAATTATAGGAGCCAATTTATCAGCACTATGATTCTGTCATGAGTGCTGAGAATCACCAAACCGAATACAGTGTGATATTTCTGTAAAGTGGTTCCTAGCCATAGAACTATTGAAAATAAGTCAGCCATGTTCTTCATTCCATGAATTCACTATGCCCTCATTGTGACCTTTGAATGCTTTCTTGGCCTGCCTATTCTTGTAGGAATGTACAAAGTCTTCTCTATGAAGATCTGTCCATTTGGTACTAAGAGTAATGTTACCTTCTTTGTTGGTCCACTTTAAAATAATGTGGAAAATGCTGGGCTTCATAAATAATTCAAATACCGACTGAAAAGTATTTACATTCCTTATAGTATGCCTCATGTGACCTGGAGCTGTCTTCAAACATTTTGTACTGGCTGTTTCCCACGTGATGTAACAGGATTTTTTCCCCCATGTTTCATTTCCATTTCTCGACCTGAAAAACAATGGGATTATTATTTTACATATGTACTTGCATATTATAATTATAATTATTTTCTTTCCTTTCTCAGACATTATGTCTGGTTAAAAATGGAAAGTGACGCAGACCTTGATCAAGTGTGACTTCCTTTTAACTGTACGGTATATCTTACATTGCATTTAGGAACTTTCGGGTAATTGAACATGTATCAATAATTACAGATTTCTGTAGTTGTATGTATATGTTTGGATGTAGCTGTATTGTGTTGATGTACTGGTGGATATTATGTGGTATGACTCCTGTAGTTGATAGTATAATTGGTATAATGTCAACTTTATCCTGATGCCACATTTCCTCGACTTCCTCAGCCAGTTGGATGCATTTTTCAATTTTCTCTCCTGGTTTCTTCTGTATATTTGTTGTATTGGGTATGGATATTTCGATTGGTTGTGTTAATTTCTTCTTTTTATTGGTGAGCATGATGTCAGGTTTGTTATGTGGTGGTGTTTTATCTGTTATAATGGTTCTGTTCCAATATAATTTGTATTCATCATTCTCCAGTACATTTTGAGGTGCATACTTGTATGTGAGAACATTTTGTTTTATTAGATGTCACAACTTCAGGAAGCAAAGTTTCCAAATCTCCATCTTCATCAGAATCTTCAGTTGATTCATTACCTCAAGAAATAATAGCATCGAACTATTCATCGCCATCAGATGGTGTATCTTCTATTTCCTTTCTTCGTTCAAAATTGCTTGTATTTCAGCACTATTCAACTGTTTTCTAGTCATAACGTAGTTCTTGCACATGCTGAGGCAATACACAACAACATCTGAGGCAAGAAACGGAAACAAAGGGTATAAATAACAAGTGGGAAAAGTTTGTTTCATTGTTGCAGGTGTTTTGTGTAACATGTATTCAACATAATATTCATCACTCTGTTTTCATAATGTTACATTCAAGAAACAAAACAAAACTTTAGACTGGGGTCATGCTGACCCCAGTGGTACTCTGTGCAGAGCCCATAAATACATTTTAATATGTTGTAAATGTAAAACTGAATCATATGTAATTGCATACAAGTAATGTAGAGAAACAAAGTCATAATTTTTAAAAATAATCGTTTTGAAAACAAGGGAGATATATGTTTGAAATGTGCTTATGGGGTCATATTGACCCTAGTGGTACTAAGAGGAGAAAGGGACTTTTAAAAATATCAATTCAGTTGTTGGAGATTAAATTTTTTCTATTGTACAGTAACAAAACTTCACTACTTTTTGTGCCATTTTTTGTTTATAAATTTAGCAGTGAACAGGGTTTTGGAAAAAGGCTGTGTTAATTTATACATAATGGACCATGCAGCATTTTCTGAAAATTTGAAGTGAAATTGTTTTGTAGATCCTGGGAAAACACGTAATTTGTATGAAAAAATAAAACTTTTAGGAATTGAGTGACAAAGTTTGGATTACTTTTTTAGTGCATTCCAGGTCCACAGTCTGGATTATCTTCATCTTCTGCAAACTTCTCCCACAGCTTTCTCTTTGTCCTCATCCTGTTTACTCTGGCTTGTATTTCTATGCTATTCACAATCCTTTCAGCAGCCTGAAGTTTCCTGTCTAAAGCAAGCATCATACATACCCTGTAGAAATTTATCTTCATTCCCATACCTGGAAATACTTTGTACCTTACAACATTGCCATCATTGAAAGTAGCAACCGCATCATACATGCCAAAATGAAGTGCTTCTATTCCAACAAGCACAGTACTGGGGATTCTAGACCATGTGACACTATTTACACTTTCATTGGAGTTTTTCCATGAACACACTTTTTCAACAGTTCAGGTGCTCCTAAGTCTCTGAAAATAGGTTTTATCACCTCCAGTACCACATCAGGCAGACTATGTTTATAGGTGTACTCTTCACCAACAATCCATTGTTGTACTGAAATACTGTTGTAAAGAAATAAGTACAGTCCTCTGCCATATTAGTAATGCATCATTGGAAGAAGATGTTTTTCCTGACAGGCTAAAATATGGGCTTATACGACCAATTTATAAAAAGGGAGAAAAGACTGAGGCTACAAACTATCTACCAATTTCATTACTCTCAGTTTTCTACAAGGTACTAGAGAAATTGATACATAGCAGAATGGTTTAGCATCTTAGTAAATATAACATCCTCAGCAGTAGCCAGTTTGGCTTTCGGAAAGGGGTATCAACTGTGGATGCAATACATGCCTTTGTTTACAATGCTATGGGAGCCATAAATAATAATATGATGACAGTTGGAATATTTTGTGACCTGTCAAAAGCTATTCACAGTGTAAGTCACCATATTCTCTTGAGTAAAGCCAGGACTCTAGGAATGGGTGGAACCGTAGGCACGTGGCTTGAATCCTAGCTGTGTGGTAGAAAGCAGAAAGTAATTTTGGAAGGACTGCATGGTGACCAGGTATCTTCAGAATGGGGCTACATTACTGCAGGAGTACCTCAAGGCTCAGTATTGGGCCCACTGCACTTTCTAATATTTATAAGTGACTTAGCACTATGTACAGAATATGGGAAAATAATCATGTTTGCTGATGACACCACTTTATCAGTTAATAATCTCTCAGGGAATGTGTCAAATGAGGCTGCAAAGAAAGCTTTTGCAAATTTGACAAACAAGTTTGAAACCAATGGCCTTACAGTCAACCGAAAAGAGACAAATTACATTCATTTCTCTTCTAACACAAATGTTACTAATGAAATGAACCTAAAAATGGGTAAGCATTAGATTTTGAAGGTTGAGTCCTTCAAATTCTTGGGTCTGCATATAGATAGCAAAATGAAGTGCAAAAGGCAACATTTGCCTTAAGAATAATTTCGAACACAAGGGAATGAGCACAATAAAAACTGCATATTTTGGCTATTTTCACCAACTTATGGCCTATGGTATAATATTTTGGGGAAATAAACCAATAGGAAAAAAAATGTTCCATGCACAGAAGCGACCAATTACAGTTATGTGTGGAGTACATCCTAGGCACTTGTACAGGGATCTGTTTAGAGCTGTACAAATCCTTACAATGCCTGCCCAATATACTTTTCCCCTGATGTTCTTTGTTTCAAAAAATAGCAACTTATTCAAAATCAATAGCTCATACCACAGTTATAACACCCAAAGGAAACTGGATATCCATTATGAGCTAAAAACAAAAAGGGGGTTTTATACAGTGGCACCAAGATTTTTAATGCCCTCCCATTGCACATTAAAGAACTGGTTGGAAACATGCCAAAGTTTGAAGAAAATATGAAGCATTTCCTTCTAGATGAATCTTGTTACAGTATTGATGAATTTCTTAGCAAAAATGCATAGAATCTCTTGTTTGTGCTTAAACCTTACTTTGTGACCTCTACAATTGATTAATCATACTCTGTAAGTACAGTGTAACTTACTACAATACCCAAATTTATGTATGTCTGTCTATGGTGCCTGTATAACTTAAGAACAATACCCAAATTTAGGTATGACTCTATAATCTTTCAGATGTCCTGTATCTTAAATAATATGTAAGGGTATATGCTAAACTTCACAGTTTCTTTAATCTAATGATAAGATCAATGTACATGTGCACAAAATAATAATCTGTAAAAAACCTTGACTCATTCTATATCCAGGGATATGTTCCCATATGGATATATGGAACATGAAATAAATAAATAAATAAATAAATAAATAAAACTTGCACCAGTTGCTTTCTCCTTTGGGATACAAGTAATGATGGGGACTTTCATTTCTTGTAAAAGTATGAAAGAAAAGAGCCCAAACAGCCTTCTCCATTTCATCAACACTGCGTGTGTTTTGCCTAATAGCTATTCCATAATAGTTCTGTATTTTATCAATTACACTGTCAGTTAACCTTCCCTTCCCATCCAATCTTTTACCTTCACTGAGTTTCTGTTTTTGTATGAAGCTTTCAGTCACCAAAGTCTTGATCCCATTTGTTTCTGTATGTTTCCAATACACTCAAATTCCTGCACTACAACATCATCACATAGGAATTTAGTCCTTGAATATGTCTGAAACTCTTAGCATTACTGCCACCAACATAATTCACGTATCACACTTTATCACACACAACAGAACATTGAAATAGACTAGCAACATCAGCCACTTCCATTCCTCCACACCTGTCACTACATTTATCTGTGCAATTATTTCATGTGTACATCTATTTTTTCTGGGCATCTACAATTTTTAGATATTGCTGCTACATGTAAAGCTTTCTCTTGTATACATACTGATGTCCAATACTACAGGATGAAGAGAGGTGTGTCCCTGTTTATCCCAGGTACCATAGAATTCTGCAGTCAAGTCTCCATTACCACTGTTTTCTATTACTGCTTCTTCTACAGCTTTCTTCATAGATTCTATATAGTCATCATCTACTATAAATCTATTTATGTTTGTAAACTTGGTTGGGGTTTTGGAAGATTCATCAGGCCACAGAAAACTGCACCTGCAGTAGCACCCTTGACTGCACACAATGTATAGGTACAAGCTCTTTCAAGTGCAGGATGGTGTCAGATAGAAAATTTAATAAAGTACATCTATTCTGTGACTCCACATGAAGGTCCTAGAAGTCATTCATCCACTGAATGGACCACTCTGGCTTGCTAGCGTTCCTAAACCCCTCAATGTTTACACGACTGTTTAAATCATAATTCTGATGTTCAAATTGTTTCATATATTTTAAACAATTACTGCAAAAATATAGTCTGCTAATAAGGTCCCCATGTTTTTTTATGTCTCAGTAACACCAAGTCACAAGAAAAATGTGGCACAAGACAAACAACATTGTAAGAAACTGGATTTGGAGCAAATGAAAAAAACTGTTACATTAGTATGGAAAAGAAAATGAGATATTTGGAAGCTCCCACAGTGTCATATCCCTTGGATGACACTGTTTTGGCTGGCTAAGTCTGAAACTTCTGATGAGAAGGATGCAATTACAACAAAATTAGCATGGAGAACTGTGTTATCAGAGAATCTTCAAGAGGTGCTAATTGTCTACTGCCTAAGGATGGAGTCTCTTTTCTGTGAGTTAACAAAAAGAGATATTAGCTAGATGGCTTATCAGCTGTCTATTATGTACAGTATCAACAATCCCTTTGGTGGGACTGGGACTGCCAAAAGGGTTTGACTGAGACCATATTTTAGGAGACACAAAAATATTTTATCATAGCAGAATACAATTGGCACATCACAGGCCAGAGTCTCTAGATTCAACTGAAAAATAGTGTGAAATTCTTCAGTGTGACATGGAATCATTTTATTGGTCATTCAAAGCAAAATCTCTGCCTCATAAGTTGCTTTGGAAAGCCAGATAGAAGCTCTCACAGTGACACAAGGAGGCTCATTCATTACAGTCATTCCAGGCTTGAGTGCTGATGGTTCCTTCATTGCTCCAATCATGTAGCTTCCTGAAGAACAACATGAAAAAGCAGTAAATGAAAGGAGCATCATGTGGGTCTTTTCCCGTGTCCTATCCCTCTTGTTGGGTACAGAGCATCCTGTTGAAGCAATGGTTTGAACATTTCATTTTCAAAACCTATCAGAGCATGAAGTCTCCTGCACTTCTCACCTTAGATGGCAACTACAGTCACACCTAAAACACTCAGGTAGCTGAACTGGATGGGATTGATCATGTTCATTTAATTAGCTTCCTTTCTCACTGCACCGATAATATCCAGGCACTGGATCAAATGTTTATGGGACTGCCAAAGACCTACTATTGTGAAGAGATCTGGGAAAGACTTTGAGCACACAACAGGACACTAGGACCAACTAAGATTGTGGAATTCTTTGGTCGAGCCTATATGAAAATTTCTGACTGGTGAAATTGCCATCATTGTGTTGAGCATTACAGTCATTTTCCTGTGCAACAGAAATGTTTTCAGCAATCTTGACTTCATTGCTGCAAATGATGGAAGTCTTAGGAATAGACCTACTCAACATCCTTTTGAGCAAGAAAATCAGGATCAGCTAGATGAGGGTGGAACTAAAGCAGATTACTAGAATTTATTAATTCTCTATTACAACAAGGCTTTGGTTTGCTTCTCGACAAGGCTCAAAACAATCTGCACTTCATAAATAAACACAAAGCATTTTCTTTCGCCAGGTTGGTCTGCTGTCCTAGTTAGTTGGAGGCCCTACGACATATCACCTATAACACACAGCAAGAAAATGTCGAATTGCATCAATCTCTACCAGAAATGATGAAGACAAAAAAGATCTTGAAGGAGCTTGTATGGGAGGAAGAGCTGCAGCTTCACTCTGTCTGAATCACTGGAGTCAGTAGTTTGGCAGATTCCACTGATGAGGTGGTGAAAATGCATTCTGAAATAGCAAGTGGAGACACAGAACACATGTTCTGTGGTGCAAAATTTTCCTGAGTACAGTGCCAAATGTGAACCCATGAGGAAAGTTCTGGTCATGATAAATATCACAATATCTGTGATTTTTTGGTCTCAGAAAGCAGTCATCTTTTTTCAGTTTTCTGGAAATTATTTATATCAGAATTAAAACAAGTAAGTAAATTTGTGAAGTGATTGAAACAGACAAATTTAAAATAAATCTATGTTAAAACCCTTATTTATTAATATATGCAGAGTTATATCCGTAAAACCAAAATTTTCCACAATTGCCTCCTTTCCCCTGCACATAAGATATCATTCTTTTCTATAAACTGGTTTCAAATTTACTGATGTTTGGAAAATTTTCCATGTGATTTATACTTAACTTTCTATGTTGATTTCACCTTTCTGTCTCCATCATGTCCTGATTGTTCATTAAATGTGAAGGGCAATTAACAATTAACAACAGATATTTTACACAAGCATTTGTCTCAGTTCAAAATGCATCTTCCATAGTGTTCAAATACGTGGATTGGATCACTCCTTGACAATCCTAAGCAAGTGATCTCACTCAGGTACTTCCTCATACATACTCCACAAGCAACCACACTAAACCCCTAGTAATCTTTTTTTTTTTTTTTTTTTTTTTTTTTTTCCCCTGTTCCACTAGCAGATGGAGTGAGAAGGAGAAGAGTGTCTGTATGCCTCTGTACAAGCCCTAATTTCTCTTATCTTGTCTTCACACTGATTATGTGAAACATAGGTCTACACTGGCTGTAGCAGAATGATTCTTCTGTCAGCTTACTGAAGCATCTGTGTCACTCTTGCATGTTGATATGTAAAAAATCCATCAGTACACTTCTAAATTGCTTCATAGTCTTCCTTTAACCTGTGCTGGTCAGGATCCCAAATGCTAACAGCAGTCAAGAATACTCTATATGCAATCTCCTTTATAGATGAACTACCATTTCCTAAAATTCTCCCAATGAACCCAAATCAGACATTTCTCTTCTTTATTAGTGAACTAAAGTGCTCATTCTATTTCATATTCCTTTGCAGTATTATGCCTAGTACTTAATCAATATGTATTATAAAATTTCTCTTACTACTCGTAATAATGGGGTTGATCATAGTTACTCTTTATCTGCTGCAGTCGTGGTCCTGATAATATTTACTGTCACTGTGAAACAACTACTGGAGAGTTGATTTAGTTTAAGCTTGCATTAAGTTTCATAGTTTTTTATTATACTTTCAAAACAAAATTAAAGTATAATTACAAAGGCAATCAATACTTACAATACAAAAGGAGCAGCTACATGCTCAAAAACCAAAACCAGACTAGGACCCCTTGCCAACATGGCTGTTAGTATTTATACTTTCTTAACAATTGCAAACAATCCTCAGCATTGTTTAAAATTATTATTTCATTAATTAACAATTTAAACTCTCATCCTAAAACAAATGACATATTTTAATGATTACCTAGACTTTTATATATTAAACACATGAGTGAACTCTAATCTCAATACAAGTTGAAGCAAGTATAAACACTTAGGTATCAAATGTTAACAATACACTTGTTATATTTACTAATTACAGAAGATTCATATCATATAAAATGTTCCTACCAATTAACAGACTTCTACACATTAGTGTAATTAAGATTCCATAATTATTTTCTTCATAACTTTTTTACAAGTACATATTTCCATACACCTCTATGTCAGAAATTACTGTTTATGGTTAAAATTTATGCATTTTTTAAGTTTAGCTTGGACTGTTCTGTTTCAACAACGCCCAAAAGGATTTGTGCAAGTGAAAGTTGAACAAAACCTTTTCTGACAAATCTACGTAACAGTCCTCATTTTACAATCAATTGGATGAACAAAGAACTTGTGAAAAATTAGTACAACCAAATATGTAACATTATCACAGATTATTTTGTGTCCTGTTCAACTATATTAATTAATAGCACAAAGAAAGAACAAGTTAATTCACAGAATTTGTCTTCAGCATGTATTACAACAGGAAAATGAGGATGTCTGTCATTAGGTCCTCTAGGTTCTCCTGAGTGCAATGGAGACACTGGTGTGTATAACTCTTTCTCAATATTGACGATACATTGTGGAACGAGTGTTAGTATTGGATTCTACAATACTCAAAATCCATATTAGTTTGTATCTAACCACCTCCTATCTTTGGCAAGTACACAAAGTATTTGACTATAATATAACAAAGTGTTCAGTCTCTTCTATGTGCAATAAAGAGCACTGAACTGAACTACACTGTAGATCTCTGCTCGTCAGAAGCTTTTCGTTGTAAAAACCTGAAATGTGGCTCATACTTCACTCCTTATGACCATCATATATACTGTGTAATTTATTGTTTTGAATAGAATAATTCAGTTCAGCAAAATTCCAACTGTTCATATTTAAACATTTCCTGACTTAAATCTCATATTGTAGTTTTAACTTGTTCTTTGATAACATATCACTAAGATCGTACTAGTACAAATTTTTTTTTAAAGTGGTACAGCACAGGTCTCTGAAATTTATATTGACATTTACTGATAATATTGAATAACAAATATATTATTATAATATAGTACAAGTAAATTCTTGGAGTATAGTTCCTCAGCAGTTTACATAATTCAGTCTACATATGTAGCACGAAATGTCTCACTAATGTCCAATCTTTCCATTTTTTCATTTGTCAAGACACTTCCAAAGCCACTTTCCTACCTTTACAATCATTCAAACATTAAGTAACAGAATGATACATAAGAGTGCAGTTACATATAACTCTGAATGACAATATAAGTGACTAATATATCATATTGGTTGTGTTTTATAAGTAATTGAAACAGCACCAACAATTATGTGGTTGGGCCTTATATACAGGTATGTGTTCACAACTTTGGTGTGAATACACAATAAATGATTCATTAATTATTGGTACATCATACCAAAACATGGTTAGGCAATATACATTGGTAAGTGTTCACCACTTAGGTGTGAATACACAATAAATGAATCATAAATAATTGGTATATCATGACAATTTTATGGTTGAACATTACACAGTGGTAATTGGTTCATAAATGTCAGATACATCATGACAATAATATGAATAGCTTTTATACATTGGTAAGTTGGTTTGAGCATAATATATTGTTAAATTGGTATATAAGTGACAGATACATCATGACACTTATGCGGTTGAGCATTATATATACATACATCCTATAAAACAGGCTTTAGTCATTTAATAGGCTGACAGGGTAAATGAGACTAGTCTCACCAATAGAGACATATACATGTGGACAGAGACAAGGATAACTTGGTACTCAAATGAGAAGTAATAAATGAAACAGAAGATTCAGATGCTAGTATATAGCAAAGTAAATACATAAGTAAATGTTTATCATTTGGGTGACCACATACAACAAAATCAGACATAAATAAATAATATAGTATGACAGAGTATGGTTACACCTAATAATGCAGAAATGCTAGTTTGTTCCCTGGATCCTCCTATAGAATAGGTTTCAGTTACTTAATAAAGCTGACACGGTAAATTAGAAGGGTCTCAGCAATAGAGACATATGCATGTGGACAGAGGGAAGGATAGCTTGGTACTCTAATGAGAAGTAAGAAATGAAATAGAAGGTTAGGAGTACTGGAGTCAAAAAAGAAAAGACAACAGACCCATAAGACAGGTACCCCCTCTACCCAGGTCCCCCTCTATTCCAGTACTTAACTGTGGCACCGGAGGGAGAAGAGTGTTCAGCATTCCCTGCAGAATGGACTTGCCACAGCTTCACCTTCCCAGTCCCCAAAACCTAACCCCAACACTCCCTATTGATTGATCAATGAATCGCGAACAAATAGCATTCTGTTGGACAGAGTAAATGACAAATACAATGCTGAACTGGTTGACCAAGTAATGAATGCTAGTATCTAACATCTGACTTACAAGCAGTCCCTCTAGTATCTGTGTCTTATCAAACATAATCAATTACATAAACATATAATATTGAAACCTGTGACATATCTGAGACATATACATGAAAATTACTAAAGCAAGGTACAGAATTACTGCTTTCCTCTGATATCCATTGCTGCTCATAGATAAATTATTACATAAACATGAAAAAATAGAAATAAGGTTGCCAAATGCTTTGAACTGCAGCTTATTTGACATCAAAAAAATAAACAAAGTCAACTGCCTCATTGAGTGGATCATCCAAGTGTCACAATGTTCACATTATGTGAAGCACTTTCGTATGCATCAATATATTTGCTAAACATCACAGAGTCAAGTGTGACAATGACAATAGAATTTTCTTTTTGTTACATTTTCAAAATTAAACAAGAAGCAGGTCTGAGATATAAAATTAAAGTTACTGGAATCTCAGCCAAGTGATACAGAAGTTCCTTTTCCAAATGTCATGGCACATACAAGTCTTACATTAAGTTCAAGGACATGTTTCATGTGTTTATAATGTTACAAAATGTTATATAAGGCAAAGACAAAAGATACATATATGTTTTTTAAATGGCACTACTTATAAATAACCAAACGTCCTCATCTCTTTACAAGACAAACTCCTACTTTAGAACAACTGAGCCAACATGTAAATTTCAGGTCAGGAAACCACAAGGATGGATAAAGGAATTTGCCCACAATAGCTGTCAAAGGCACCTTCTTCTCATAGCTTGAAAGTCGTCATCCCAAATGTTTCAGCATCATCTTGTAGAGACTGAGAGCCTCCATGGCCACATGCCACTGTAGAATCAGATTTTCATTGGCAAATTAAGTAACAGCAGGTTGCTTCCAGATCACATACTGCTCAACAACTAGTGGACATATTTCTTGTTGGTCATCAACACATTAGACACGATGTAGCGACATCAGATCAGACAGTAATTAAAATTGGGCACAGATAAGGCAACTTCCAACATAGGTTAAGGAAAAGGGTAAAGTACTAGTTGTTAAATATGAATGGGTTAGTACTAGGAGTAAAATGGTTAGTTCAGCCAGTCTAAAGGTATGATAAATATATATTCCCTCATCAGTTACATATTAATGAATCAACTAGTCTTCAATTGAAAGTAGATGCCATGAATATGAATCCTCAATCTTTAGTTTTTCCTTTGCAACTCATTACACATGAATCATTAGAATATTTTCAACAAGGTATTGGAGAAATTTAAACAGTTTTCATTAAGAATCAGGTTGTAAGCTAACATTTATATATATTGAAAAGCATTGACTTGCTGTAACATTCAGCAGTATTGAACAGTTCAGATTTGTGTTGACATTGTTACAAAGAATACCTTGTGTCTATACTAAGGAGAACGCATGACTTGTACAGACACCAGACATGTAGCAAATATCATCCCTATTTTATTGTACTAGGATGGCAAAAGAATAATCAAACCATTGGTAATCATATTTAGTCATTGAAGTGGTAGAAAATTACATGAAAATAAAACTGTGCGAGTCTTAAATCCTGGGAATCAGACACATCTGTTCCAATAACTATCTCCAACATAAAATTATATTTTCTTTATGCTCCACAGACAGAGCCATTCTAGTAATTTAAACATTATAAATTTTTTTCTAATAATTGTTCCTTTTCCAATTACACAGTAGATCTAATACATGTTAAGGACAAGATCATGACAAAGTATTTTCATACTTGATAGTAAATCAACATCTATCCAGTGACTTTCACATAATAGGTATAGTAACAGGTGAAACCAAATGAAAACACATATACAGGGCTACAAACAGTTTTAACTAACTGTAATCGCATCTCAGTTGTTAAGTAATAAATTGTTGCTTTAGCAGCACATATCTTAAGTAAACTTCACATCAAATTTAAACATTTTCTCAACTTTTCATAAAGTCATCAGCACAATGAGATTATAACTTCATCAGGACAGTGAGAATAACTGTACAGACATAAGTACACTACTGGCCATTAAAATTTCTATGCCATGAAGATGACGTACTACAGATGCGAAATTTAACCGACAGGAAGAAGATGCTGTGATATGCAAATGGTTTGCTTTTCAGAGCTTTCACACATGGTTGGCGCTAGTGGCAACACGTACAACATACTGACAACAGGAAAGTTTCCAACTGATTTCTCATACACAAACAGCAGTTGACCAGCATTGCCTGGTGAAATGTCGTTGTGATGCCTCGTGTAATGAGGAGAAATGTGTACCATCACATTTCCAACTTTGATAAAGGTCGGATTGTAGCCTATCATGATTGCAGTTTATTGTATCATGACATTGCTGCTCGCGTTGATTGAGAGCAGAATGAGTGTTAGCAGAATATGGAATCGGTGGGTTCAGGAGGGTAATATGGAATACCGTGCTGGATTCCAACAGCCTAGTACCACAAGCAATCGAGATGACAGGCATCTTATCCACATGGCTGTAACAGATCGTGCACCCATGTCTTGATCCCTGAGTCAACAGATGGGGATGTTTGCAAGACAACAACCACCTGCACAAAGAGTTCGATGATGTTTGCAGCAGCATGGACTGTCAGCTCGGAGACCATGGCTGCGGTTACTCTTGACACTGCATCACAGACAGGAGCGCCTGCAATGGTGTACTCAATGATGAACCTGGGTGCACGAATGGCAAAACATCATTTTTTCGGGTGAATCCAGGATCTGTTTACTGCATCATGATGGTCACATCTGTGTTTGGCGACATCGTGGTGAATGTACATTGGAAGTGTGTATTCGTCATCGCCATACTGGCGTATCACTCGGCGTGATGGTATAGGGTGCCATTGGTTACATGTCTCCGTCACCTCTTGTTCGCATTGACGGCACTTTGAACAGTGGATGTTACACTTCAGATGTGTTACAACCCATGGCTCTACCCTTCATTCGATCCCTATGAAACCTTACATTTCGGCAGGATAATGTACCACTGCATGTTGCAGGTTCTGTACGGGCCTTTCTGGATATAGAAAATGTAATCACATGTCAGCTCTAGTATAATATATTTGTCCAATGAATACCCATTTATCATCTGCATTTCTTCTTGGTGTTGCAATTTTAATGGCCAGCAGTGTAAATATTACACCAACTCTCCTCAAAACTCATACTCTGGTTGTATTATTAAACCTGCCCAAAGTTTGTACTCATATTCAGATAACCAGAAAAGGCAGCTTGCCCAATATGAAAATACGTGCATCAGTTCCTTTTCGCATCCAGTCTCTAACTATTTGTCCGAATCAGAAAGTGGAAGGGGATGAGTTTTTACACAAGTAAGAGAGGATGTGACTTGAAAAAGAAAGAATCACACCAGCTCGGAGCCTTGGGTTCGCCACCCCCAAATTGCAAAAAGAGCTTGCAACCTCCTGAGGAAAGACAGTTCTTATGATGTTATATGAGTGATGAAGGCTGTTTATATAATTTCAGCTGCATAACATTCATGAGTCCAAATAATCTTTTGGACTTAGGATATACAAGTCTGTAAGTATTTGTGAGTGGGTTTTCAACAATTTGAAATGGTTGTATGTAAATATCGAAAGATTTCTTTATTTCTCTATTTAGCGCTTTAGATTTGGTATAACTTTTTGTCAAAGCTAGATCCCCAACTTTGAATACTGTGTTTTTTTATCTGTTTGTCATGCCATTGTTTTCTTTTTTCATAATAATCTTTCATAGTTCTTCTAACTATCTCATCTCTTTCAGCTGCTGTTATACTTTTACAAGCTGGAATCACTATAAGTTCTTTGATTGAGTAAGGTGGTTTGTGGTTAAACATGATCTCCTAAGGAGAGTATCCTGTGGTAGTATGTTGTAGGCTATTCATAATGTCTTTAAATTCTTTAATGTAACATAACAAATTTGTGTGCTCTTTCTGACAGTGAGTTCTACACAATCTACCAATTTTCCTCATGCACTGTTTAGTTGGGTTGCATGTAGGTGAATAGGATGATATTTAGATATGTCTGATGTTATGTTCTGTTACAAATTCCTTCCAAAATTTAGATGTAAATTGGCTCCCATTGTCAGATAAAATGGCCTTAGGTGTACCCCCCTTAATAAAGTAGTCCTTAATAAATGTAGAAGCTATTTCCTTACTAGTTTCTTTCTTTAAAGGGTAAAATATCACATATTTAGAAAACAAATTTACAATGACGAAAATATACTGAAATCCCCCCTTTAGCTTTTGGAAGTTGACCATACAAATCTATCCCTACCAAATCCAACTGTGTATGTGGTACCACATTTTTTTTAAAATCCCTTGTTGGTTGTGTTACTAACTTTTGTTCTTTGACATCTATCACAGCAGGAAAGTAAGGTTCTAACTCTCCTGGTCATATTATGAAAATATATACAATCTTGTATTTTTGAGTATATTTTAATGCACCACTGTGTCCGAAGCTTTCATGTGTGTACTTTATCGAAGTATTTGTGTGAGAATCTGGCCAGCAAACTTTCCAAGCACCACTATCTGTGCTGTGTCTGTAAAATAGAATACCTTTGAAAACCTGATAATACATTTGTACTTTCTCATGACTTTTCTTCCCAAAATAACTTTTAACAAGCTTCCAATGATCGTCACCATTTTCATGTCTTCTCAATTGGTTACAAATTTTTCGAACTTCACTTCCCTCTGACATCTTTAAAATACATTATTTTAAACTTTCCCTCCTGACTATTATATCCATTATCATTTCCATTCCCCACTGGCATTCTTGTCAGGGCATCAGCAATGACATTTTCCTTACCCTTTATAAAATGAACTGTGTATTTAAACTGCTGTAAGAACATTTGGTAATTCTCCCATGATACAGTTTACACTCTTGTAAGTAAGTTAATGCTTTATGATCTGTATAAACTGACTTCATGCCCAAACAAATAATTTTTAAATTTTTTGAGTACCCATACAATTGCCAAAAGTTCCTTTTCAGTTATTATGTAATTTCTCTCTCGTTTTTATAAGGTTCTGTTTGCAAATGTTATAGAATGATGTTCAATTTTTCCATTAATTTCTTTCTCTTGGAATAAATGTACACCCAGTCCATAATCACAACTGTCTGTCATCAAACAAAATGGTAAAGATAAATCAGGTCTATGGAGGATTTCAGTTTCTGCTAATTCTTTCTTAATTCTGTCAAAAGCTATCTGGCATTCATCAGACCAATCCCACACTGCATTTTTTTTAACAAGTTTTTCAAGCATGTTGCATAAAGTGTGTGTGTTTTCACACATTTTTATAGAAGTTTACTAATCCAAAAGAAGATTTTAAATCTTTTTTATTTCTAGGTTTTGGGAACTTTTTGATGGCCTCAATCTTTTCTCAATCACGCAAAATCCCTTTTTCATTTATGCAGTGGCCAAGAAATTTTAATTCTTTCATTGCAAACTTACATTTTGCAAATTTCAAAGTCATATCCCTGTCTCATTTTCTTCCCAATTTCTTTTAAAATTTGGATATGTTGCTCCCAGTTCTTACTTGATAACAAAATGTCATCCACATAAATAATTAACTTTTGTAACACTTCTCTACCCAAAACAAAGTCCAATCCCCTAAAAAAATTCTGCTACAGATACATTTAAACCAAATGGTACAACACAATATTGAAAACATTTCCTATTAAACAGAAATGCAGTGTATATTCTAGAATCTCTTTCTAATTCAATCTGATATATTTTGCATTTTCAGACTTATTTAGTAGTTCATTTATACTTTCAGGATGGTCAGTTTCTCTCTCCAAATATTTATTCAGGTGCCAAGAGTTGAGCACTAAACGAATGCCCCTATCTCATTTTGAAACTACCACTAATGGGTTATTGTAAGAACTACAATTTCTTTCTATTATTTTCCACCTTCCATTTTCTGAAGTTCTCTTTCTACCTCCTTTCTCTTACAGATAGGGATAGCACACTGTTTTATGAAAAACGAGTCATTAGCTTTTAATTTTAGTCTACATTGATACCCTTTTACTCTCTCTGGTTTTATATCAAATATGTCATTATAATCCCACAAAAAATTTTCAAACTCTCTTCCGTTTTCTGCATTAAGGCTTTCAGTTTCAGATACTTTTTTAGCTACTAGTTTACTGTAATAATTAGCACTACCCTCACCAATACCAAATTATTCCCCTTCCTCAAAATCCCTATCACTGTCAGACTCTTGCATCTCTCTAATCTGACTACTTAGACCATGATCATCCATTACAATACTCGTTTTTGGTTCAAAAATGTTATTTTCATGTCACCCCAGATAACAACCAGTTCATACCTAGTATCAAGTTTTCATTTAAATCATCAATTACTAAGCATAATTTTATAAACTGTACATCATTATTCATAAATTCAAGTAAGACTTGTCTGGTAATCAACTTGTGTGTGCAGCATCAACGACCAACACGGAACATTTGCAAGAAAATGGGATGTCTTCCCACTGCTATTGTGAAAAACATGCCAACAAAGGAATAATATGTCTAAAATGTCAAATATTTTACCACTATAAATGTGCAAACATAAGTTCAAAATGAAAGACTTGGTACTGTTTGAATTGCTGCAAAGACAAAATGCATGAAAATGTAAACAGCAAAGACACTAAAGATGATGATATAGCATTTCTGTTAGATTAAATTCGTAGGTTAAAACTAAAAAATGATGAACTTAAACAACAGTGTGAATCTCCATCGTACAGTGATGTGGTAATAAAAAATTTGATTAGTAAAAATACTGGTGACAGGACCAATAACACTGTTGAAAATGCAAGGAAACTGTGAGAAATGATGTTGAGTGCACAGAATGTGGAAACATTTTTCATTTTTGATGTGGAAAAGTAGATCCCTCACTAAAGGGACAGGAGATAATCATACAAAACTGGAACTGTGGTGATTGTAGGTTGAAAACTATTCTGACTAAAATATGCAATATACCCGATTATAATGGTCCTGAAGATGATAAAGTCTACAAAATCACATCTGAAGCCAAACACACAAAACACAAAAACATGGACTGTGGCACAAAAAGAGCAGATGCATTTAAATCATTTAAAAAGAAACACAACAAAAAGTCATGCAAGAAAGCAGATTTGATGGTGCCTGTTTTGAGATTGAATAAAACAAACAATGTATCAAATGCGATGGGTAAGGAACGAGATTGAGCACAGAGTCAAGAAATACAAAGAGAAAAAACAATATACATTAGAATCTACTCTGGTGGTTTTGGAAGAGGGATGGCTACAAAAATGAAGACCCTGACAACCCAAAAAACATTAAAACTGAAGGCATAGTGAAACCTGGAGCAAGATTCAACCAGATCTTCACCAACATTGAAGATTGCAGTAGTTTGACAAGGAGTGACTTTGCAGTTCTTATAGGTGGTTCCAATGATGTATACCATAATGAAACAGCTGCAGCAACAACAGCTCTGAAGACTACACTGGGCAAGTTAACAAACACAAATGTTATATTATTTAAAATACCTCATCGTTACGATTTAATTGAAGCATCATGTGTAAACAGAGAAATAACCAAAGCTAACAAAGATTTTGAAACAATTTGCAAACAGATTAAAAATGTAATGTTTTTAGATATTAAGGAATGTATCAGTTGTAACTATAAACCCTCTGACAATTGTAACTGCTCGAGAACTTGTCGTACAAGACATGGTCAAGGCCTAAGTGGAATAGGAAGGACACTGCTGGCCCAAAAAATACTGAGCATGGTAAATATCAAATTATCTTCTCAAAACTCAGAACCAATTCAGGGAAACGTATAAGCTGACCAAGCCTGAAATGTGTCAGTCTCAGTCAAAACCTGAAGAGGAAAGTACTAGGCAACAAAATGCTTGAGCTGGAAGTAATTTTAAACCATAACCTTAAGGTGGTTTCTGTGCTGTGTATCAGTGAGCACTGGCTTCAGGACACTCTGTGCAACAAATATACCAGACTTTGATCTAGTAAGTAACTATTGCAGGGAAACTTATAAATGTGGAAGTGTATGCACCTATGTTAGAAGTAATGTTAAATCTAAGGAGGTAAAACTTAGCAAGTTGAAGTGCACAGAAAAAGATTTTGAATGTTGTATTTGTGAACTTACAGACTGTCAAACTATCATTGCTTGCATCTATAGGCCCCCATCACGTTACTTTACCCAATTCTTACATTACATAGATGATCTTTTAAATGAATTGAGAGGCAGGTCAAAATGCACAATAGTTCTTGGTGACTTCACCATTAATGTTAACAAAAATAAGAACAAGGTACAATTATTAAATCTGTTTAACAAATACAACATGCAACCTACAGTGCAGGAAATTACCAGATATGGGGATGGGTCGGAAACAACACTTGATCAGATATTTACCAACAAACAAAGTTGTGAGTACAGTGTTGAAGTAACAGATACAGGCTTTTCTGACCATATGGCTTTAAAAATGATAAGGAATGAGAATAATAAGAAATACACAGTCACTGAAAACTATGTACAAAGAAGACTTATTAATGCCTACAAAATAAGAGTATTTAATAGCATGCTAAAAAGAGTGCAGTGGGGCATGGAACAAACTGGTGATGCAGACAAAAAGTATGAGTTTTCTCACTGATTATAAATACTGCTACGATGTAGCATTCCCATTAAAAAGAATTAAAGTCAGTGAGAAGACAAACACATGGGTAACACAAGGGATTAAAAAATCGGCAACCACCCTTAGAGACCCAAGCAAACATGCTAAAATAAAAACAACAATAAAACCATACTACAGGCAATATAGAAGGGTCTATAGGAAAGTTTCACAGGCACCAAAAAGGCTAAGCAATGATTAATACAGTAATAATGGAAGCAATAAATCAAAATCGATTTGGAAGGCTATAAACAATAGCATAGGAAAATGTAAAACCAAGACCCATAATTTCAAAATTGAAAGTGAGGGTAAAGTGATAGAAGATGCTCAACAGGTAGCCAATATATTCAATGAACATAGCACCAAACCTATTAAAAGTCTGTGCAATTCAAACAACAAAAACATGAAAGTACCAGCATGTGAAAAAGACAATGTTTCTGTACCCAGTAACAGGATGTGAAGTTACAAATGCAATTAATAAACTAAAAAATAAAATGTGTTGCGGTATTGACAGAATTCCAGACAAGGTAATCCAACAAAGTTCTACCAGTATAGATACTCACCTAACTGACATTATTAATACTTCTTTCAGGACAGGGGTGTTCCCCTCAAAACAAACTCTCCATAATAAAGCCACTTCACAAAAAGGATAGTACAGTTGACATAAATAATTATAGACCAGTGCCGTTATTGTCAGGTTTCTCTAAAGTAATTGAAAGAGTAATGTATGAAAGGCTATCTGACTTTCTGAATAAAAATAAAATACTGACTAATACTCAAAATCGGTTTAGAAAGAGCAGATCCACAGAAACGGCAGTCTTCAAAATCACGAAAAGGATTCTAAATGCCTTGGACAAGAATGAATTAAGCTGTGGAAGATTCTTACATTTATCTAAAGGATTTGATTTAATCAGCTATGACTTGTTGCTTATGAAACTAGAATGTTATGGGGTCCGTGGACTTGCCTTCAAATGGTTCAAGTCTTATCTCTCTGATAGACAACAGAAAGTACAAATATGGCATGGAGGCAAAGAGTATCTTTCAGATTTAAAAAAAAAAAAAAACTAGCTATGGAGTGCCCCAGGGTTCTGTGTTAGGCCCTCTGTTGTTCTTTGTGTACATAAACAATTTGCGAAACCATCTGACAGTTGCCGAAATGGTGATGTTCGCTGATGACATTAGCATTTTTATAAAAGGATACACTGAGGATGATTTACAGCAGAGTGTCTCTAGGACAATAAATGAGACAGGAAAATGGTTTAGTGATAATGCTTTGATCATAAATAAGGATAAAAAGATTTTGATGAATTTCAGTAATATTAAAAGTAAAGCTAGAAGAAGAGTAAAAGCTGAGTTAGTGAACTATGTTATTGCACAAGCCCCATACACAAAATTCCTCTGTATATGGGTGGATGAGCACTTGAGATGGGAAAAGCATCTAGAAGCTTTGATTAAAAAAATTAACTAAATACTGCTATGTGCTAAGAATCCTCCAGGAATGCTGAAACACTGAATCATTGCTGTGTGCCTATTATGCTTACATGAACAGTTTGCTTAGATATGGTGCGATTTTCTGGGGAAATACAGGTACTGCAAAACAAGCTTTTGAACTTGAAAAAAGGGCTATTAGAATAATGAAAGGGGTTCCCTGCAGAGTGTCATGCAGGGAAATATTTAAAAAATTTAAAATAATGGCTCTTCCTAGCTTATACATCTATGAATGTGTATGCTTTCAGAAAACTCACCAGGAATTTTCAACATTAAATAATCAGGTTCATAACCATGAAACAGGGATAATTTTGACAGAGACACCCACAAACGAGCACAATAACAAAAAAGTGTAAACTACCAGCCCAAAATACTTTTTAGTGCATTGCCTTCTTCAATAAAGAAAATTAAAGAATTTCATAAATACAAGGTAAATCTTAAACAATTTTTAGTAACACATAGTTTTTATAGCATTGAAGAGTATCTGAATATGGAAGAGTTGTTGTTGTTGTTGTTGTTGTTGTTGTTGTTTTCTTCAGTCCTGAGCCTGGTTTGATGCAGCTCTCCATGCTACTCTATCCTGTGCAAGCTTCTTCATCTCCCAGTAGCTACAGCAGCCTACATCCTTCTGAATCTGCTTTGTGTATTCATCTCTTGGTGTCCCTCTACAACTTTTACCCTCCACACTGCTACTCAATTCTAAATTGGGGACCCCTAGATGCCTCAGAACATGTCCTACCAACTGATGCCTTCTTATAGTCAAGTTGTGCCACAAACTCCTCTTCTCACCAATTCTATTCAATACCTCCTCATTAGTTATGTGACATACCCATATAATCTTCAGCATTCTGCTGTAGCACCACATTTTGAAAGCTTCAATTCTCTTCTTATCCAAATTATTTAACATCCATGTTTCACCTCCATACATGGCTACACTCCATACAAATACTTTCAGAAACCACTTCCTGACACTTAAATCTATACAAGATGTTAACAAATTTCTCTTCTTCAGAAATGCTTTGCTTGAGATTGCCGGTCTACATTTTATATCCTCTCTACTTTGACCATCATCAGTTATTTTGCTCCTCAAATAGCAAAACTCCTTTACTACTTCAAGTGTCTCATTTCCTAATGTAATTCCCTCATCATCATCATCATCATCATCATCATCATCATCACCCAACTTAATTTGACTACATTCCATTATCCTTATTCTGCTTTTGTTGGTGTTCATCTTATATCCTCTGTTCAAGACACTGTCCAGTCCACTCAACTGCTCTTCCAAGTCCTTTGCTGTCTCTGACAGAATTACAATGTCATCAGCACACCTCAAAGTTTTTATTTCTTCTCCATGGATTTTAATACCTATGAATTTTTCTTTTGTTACCTTTACTGCTTGCTCAATATGCAGATTGAATAACAGAGGATAAGCTACAACCCTGCCTCACTCCCTTCCCAGTCACTGCTTCCCTTTCATGTCCCTCGACTCTTGTAACTGCCATCGGGTTTCTGTACAAATTGTAAATAGCATTTCGCTCCCTGTATTTTACCCCTGCCACCTTTAGAATTTGAAAGAGAGTATTCCAGTCAACATTGTCAACAGCTTTCTCTAAGTCTACAAATGCTAGAAAATGTAGGAAAGCCTTTTCTTAATCTAGTTCTAAAATATGTCATAGGGTCAGTATTGCCTTATGTGTTCCAACATTTCTATGGAATCCAAACTGATCTTCCCTCAGGTTGGCTTCTACCAGTTTTTCCATTTGTCTGTAAATAATTCGCGTTAGTATATTGTAGCCTTGACTTATTGAACTGATAGTTCGGTAATTTTCACATCTGTCAACACCTGCTTTCTTAGGGATTGGAATTATTATATTCTTCTTGAAGTCTGTGGGTATTTCGCCTGTCTCTTACATCTTGCTCACCAGATGGTATAGTTTTGTCAGGACTGGCTCTCCCAAGGCTGTCAGCAGTTCTAATGGAATGTTGTCTACTCCGGGAGCCTTGTTTCGACTTGGGTCTTTCAGTGCTCTGTCAAACTCTTCACGCAGTATCATACCTCCCATTTCATCTTTATCTACATCCTCTTCCATTTCTGTAACACTGTCCTCAAGTACATTGCTCTCGTATAGACCCTCTATATACTCCTTCCACCTTTCTGCTTTCTCTTCTTTGCTTAGAACTGGGTTTCCATCTGAGCTCTTGATATTCATACAAGTGGTTCTCTTTTCTCCAAAGGTCTCCTTAATTTTCCTGTAGGCAGTATCTATCTTACCCCTAGTGAGATAAGCCTCTATATCATTACATTTGTCCTCTAGGCATGCCTACTTAGCTATTTTGCACTTCCTGTCTATCTTATTTTTGAGACTTTTTATTCCTTTTTGCCTGCTTCATTTACTGCATTTTTGTATTTTCTCCTTTCATCAATTAAATTCAATATTTCTTCTGTCACCCAAGGATTTCTACGAGCCCTTGTCTTTTTACCTACTTCATCCTCTGCTGCCTTCACTACTTCATCCTGCAAAGCTACCCATTCTTCTTCTACCGTATTTCTTTGCCCAATTTCTTGTCAATTGTTCCCTTATGCTCTCCCTGAAACTCTGTACAACCTCTGGTTTAGTCAGTTTATCCAGGTCCCATCTCCTTAAATTCCCACCTTTTTGCAGTTTCTTCAGTTTTAATCTACAGTTCATAACAAAGAGATTGTGGTCAGAGTCCACATCTGCCCCTGGATATGTCTTACAATTTAAAACCTGGTTCCAAATCTCCGTCTTACCATTATATAATCTATCTGAAACCTGTCAGTATCTCCAGGATTCTTCCATGTATACAATCTTCTTTTATGATTCTTGAACCAAGTGTTAGCTATGATTAAGTTATGCTCTGTGCAAAATTCCACCAAGCGGCTTCCTCTTATTTCTTACCCCCAATCCATATTCACCTACTACGTAATATTATTTATATAACAGAGGGAAACATTCCACGTGGAAAAAATATATCTAAAAAGAAAGATGATGAGACTTGCCAAACAAAAGCGCTGGCAGGTCGATAGACACACAAACAAACACAAATATACACACAAAATTCAAGCTTTCGCAACAAACTGTTGCCTCATCAGGAAAGAGGGAAGGACAGGGAAAGACGAAAGGATGTGGGTTTTAAGGGAGAGGGTAAGGAGTCATTCCAATCCCGGGAGCGGAAAGACTTACCTTAGGGGGAAAAAAGGACAGGTATACACTCGCACACACACACATATCCATCCACACATACAGACACAAGCAGACATATTTAAAGACAAAGAGTTTGGGCAGAGATGTCAGTCGAGGTGGGCGTGTAGAGGCAAAGAAGTTGTTGAAAGACAGGTGAGGTATGAGTGGCGGCAACTTGAAATTAGGAATTAGCGGAGATTGAGGCCTGGCGGATAACGAGAAGAGAGGATGTACTGAAGGGCAAGTTCCCATCTCCGGAGTTCGGATAGGTTGGTGTTGGTGGGAAGTATCCAGATAACCCGGACGGTGTAACACTGTACCAAAATGTGCTGGCTGTGCACCAAGGCATGTTTAGCCACAGGGTGATCCTCATTACCAACAAACACTGTCTGCCTGTGTCCATTCATGCGAATGGACAGTTTGTTGCTGGTCATTCCCACATAGAATGCATCACAGTGTAGGCAGGTCAGTTGGTAAATCACGTGGGTGCTTTCACACGTGGCTCTGCCTTTGATCGTGTACACCTTCCGGGTTACAGGACTTGAGTAGGTGGTGGTGGGAGGGTGCATGGGACAGGTTTTGCACCGGGGGCGGTTACAAGGATAGGAGCCAGAGGGTAGGGAAGGTGGTTTGGGGATTTCATAGGGATGAACTAACAGGTTACGAAGGTTAGGTGGACGGCGGAAAGACACTCTTGGCGGAGTGGGGAGGATTTCATGAAGGATGGATCTCATTTCAGGGCAGGATTTGAGGAAGTCGTATCCCTGCTGGAGAGCCACATTCAGAGTCTGGTCCAGTCCCGGAAAGTATCCTGTCACAAGTGGGGCACTTTTGGGGTCTCCTGTGGGGGATTCTGGGTTTGAGGGGATGAGGAAGTGGCTCTGGTTATTTGCTTCTGTACCAGGCCGGGAGGGTAGTTGCGGGATGCGAAAGCTGTTGTCAGGTTGTTGGTGTAATGTTTCAGGGATTCCGGACTGGAGCAGATTCGTTTGCCACGAAGACCTAGGCTGTAGGGAAGGGACCGTTTGATGTGGAATGGGTGGCAGCTGTCATAATGGAGGTACTGTTGCTTGTTGGTGGGTTTGATGTGGACGGACGTGTGAAGTTGGCCATTGGACAGGTGGAGGTCAACGTCAAGGAAAGTGGCATGGGATTTCCTTGACGTTGACCTCCACCTGTCCAATGGCCAACTTCACACGTCCGTCCACATCAAACCCACCAACAAGCAACAGTACCTCCATTATGACAGCTGCCACCCATTCCACATCAAACGGTCCCTTCCCTACAGCCTAGGTCTTCGTGGCAAACGAATCTGCTCCAGTCCGGAATCCCTGAAACATTACACCAACAACCTGACAACAGCTTTCGCATCCCGCAACTACCCTCCCGGCCTGGTACAGAAGCAAATAACCAGAGCCACTTCCTCATCCCCTCAAACCCAGAATCCCCCACAGAAGAACCACAAAAGTGCCCCACTTGTGACAGGATACTTTCCGGGACTGGACCAGACTCTGAATGTGGCTCTCCAGCAGGGATACGACTTCCTCAAATCCTGCCCTGAAATGAGATCCATCCTTCATGAAATCCTCCCCACTCCGCCAAGAGTGTCTTTCCGCCGTCCACCTAACCTTCGTAACCTGTTAGTTCATCCCTATGAAATCCCCAAACCACCTTCCCTACCCTCTGGCTCCTATCCTTGTAACCGCCCCCGGTGCAAAACCTGTCCCATGCACCCTCCCACCACCACCTACTCCAGTCATGTAACCCGGAAGGTGTACACGATCAAAGGCAGAGCCACGTGTGAAAGCACCCACGTGATTTACCAACTGACCTGCCTACACTGTGATGCATTCTATGTGGGAATGACCAGCAACAAACTGTCCATTCGCATGAATGGACACAGGCAGACAGTGTTTGTTGGTAATGAGGATCACCCTGTGGCTAAACATGCCTTGGTGCACAGCCAGCACATTTTGGCACAGTGTTACACCGTCCGGGTTATCTGGATACTTCCCACCAACACCAACCTATCCGAACTCCGGAGATGGGAACTTGCCCTTCAGTACATCCTCTCTTCTCGTTATCCGCCAGGCCTCAATCTCCGCTAATTCCTAATTTCAAGTTGCCGCCACTCATACCTCACCTGTCTTTCAACAACTTCTTTGCCTCTACACGCCCACCTCGACTGACATCTCTGCCCAAACTCTTTGTCTTTAAATATGTCTGCTTGTGTCTGTATGTGTGGATGGATATGTGTGTGTGTGCGAGTGTATACCTGTCCTTTTTTCCCCCTAAGGTAAGTCTTTCCGCTCCCGGGATTGGAATGACTCCTTACCCTCTCCCTTAAAACCCACATCCTTTCGTCTTTCCCTGTCCTTCCCTCTTTCCTGATGAGGCAACAGTTTGTTGCGAAAGCTTGAATTTTGTGTGTATATTTGTGTTTGTTTGTGTGTCTATCGACCTGCCAGCGCTTTTGTTTGGTAAGTCTCATCATCTTTCTTTTTAGATATATTATTTATATATATTGATATAAAATATTTGTATTTATTATCAAAGTTTTTAAAACAAATTGAATATAAGAAACTATATTGTAATTGACTACATCCATACAATGTATGTTGTTAATGGATGAATAAAGAGATTGATTGATTGATTGAATTTACTGTTTTTTCCTGTTGCCCCTTTTATCCTTACCCCTGTTACTGGAAATTCTGTGAAATTTTTATTATTTTTGATCCTGTCTCAGCTTTCTCGATATTCCTGTAATTGAGCTGCCTGTATCCAGAAGACAGTTTCCTATCCAATCATTAATCTGTACTACAATGTATGGACTTCTAAATTGTTGAACCATTTCATTGACCTTATTTTCAAATGACAAATCCTCTTCTATGTCACAAAAATTAACCCCTTTATCACAATAAATACCTTTTATTGCAGATTCTACAGATTTATTTATCATACGAGCACCAAGAGACTGTTCCACATTTTTCACGGCAATTTTATCATCTGAGTGACACTTTGACAAATTTCATTTAAGACCTTACACTTTTGATCACCATACTGACATTTGCTAATATAGTCATTGACAACATTTAGTACTCTATCACTAATTAGATCTTTTCCATTTTCACAAACACATTCAGACACAACATCACAAACATCAACTGATAACATTAACTGGTAACATTAATCTGTCAGGCACTGCTCTACCAGTTTTAACTCATTACTTGAATACTCGCCAGAAATTTCAGAATCATTCAGCATCAAATCATCAACTTTAACTTCTACATATAGCATCCTCATCAGAAACATTATCAACACATTTAATATTATTTTCAACACCAAACTAATTTCACATGCTTCTTCAACAACCTAAACACTGTGTTTACTTTGTTCTACCACATCATCATTTTCCTGTTTATTATCTACTGTAATTTCATCAGGAATTACTCTACCATTCTCACTTCCATTGCCTAGCACATGCACATCAGCATCCACACATACAGCACCACTATCAGCATCAGCATTTTCACTCATTTCACAGTCACTCAACATTCTCACTAAACCAAACTCATCATCAGATCTGTTCTTATCACCATCAACAGCTACTACAGCATTACTACTGTTAAGAAATTTGTCAAAGTGTCTTTTTCTAATTCAAATTCAGATTTTTTTACTTTTTTGTTCATCTTTGTCTTCAGATAGAAAGTTTTCCCAAAATTCCCCTATCAAACTTCATTCTACTCACTTCAGGTTGTATTCTGGGTAGAATATTTTGGTATGTTCTATTTTTCCTGCCCCTTCCCCTTCAGGAATTACTACAATGTGCCTGATTGTAATTCCGATGTCTATTTGCTCCATTTCGCCAGGCTCCAATAGAAGCAGGTCTTATTTTACTGACCATTTCTTCTGTTTTCAAAATTTTTACTATTGTTTCCCTGATTTTGCCCCCACTGCCTATTTCTTGGTTTGAAATTCCTATTCTCAGGTCTCTGCCTCTCATTCATCTCCCCATTTCTTCTGTCATCATTTCTAAATCTGCTATTGAAATGATAATTGAAAGCTCTGTTATTGTTATTCCTGCTTTCATCAGGTCTGTCATTACATCTGTCATTACATCTGTCATTTCTCTCCCATGTTAAATCCAATTTATCTATATATCAAACAAATTGTTCAACTGAATCATCAGGTCCGTAGACAAGACTCCACTGTTCCCTATTCGGCAACCTACATTTTAGAGCATCTATTTGGATTATTTCGTCTAGTGGTTTATCAAGATGTACTGAAGTTCTTAACTGTTGTTCACAAAAAGTTTTCATGGGTCCACTACCCAGTTTGAAATTTGGCCCATTCAAAAATTCTGACTTAATTCTAGTTTGTTTAGTTTCTGACCAGAATTTGTTCACGAAAGCTCATTCTACCTCATTAAAGGACATTTTGGGTTTGATTGCTTGGTTCGCCCATGACAAAGCCGTCCCATCTAAGAACTTCTTAAAAAATTTAATTTTCAAATTACTGCTCATTTTATCGGTCAAGTTGCCATTAATCTGGTACATGAAATCAACTCTCTGTATATTGCCCTCCCATGAAAATGTTTTTATGTTTACATTACTCTACAATGGACAGTAACTATAGAAACATTTCACAGCAACGGAATCTTGGATTTATTGAAATTTAGATTTGAAGTTCAAAATTTCACCTAAACAAGTGCCTACATCTTCTTTTAACTCTGTGAAATTATCATTTGCAATTTTAGTGCAATTTTGTATATTTTGGTCTGTTTCTGTGAATTTCTTCACAATATCTTTGTTGAGCTATTTTTTTAATTGTAACACTTCAACAGTAGCAACTTTTTCAAAATTTTCTACAAACTCTAGTCTCTTCAAATTTTTGGTTTTCGTGCTTTAAGGTATCAATTTCTCCTTCTATAGCCAACACATTTTTGGTATTCACGTCTACTTTTTCCCAGCACTTCTCTAAATTCTCTTGTCTCGCGAATCTGGGTTCCATGGTTGTCTAACTTTTTACAGATAGAATCAAGCTGCTGATCAAAAAAAGTTTTATGTTCATCAAATGATTTTTCAATTGTTTTTTGCTGTTCTTCTATCACCTGAACTAGTCTATCCAAGGCTGATACATTAGGTTCAAATCCATGAAATGGTGAACGTACACTACTGCAGTCACTGTCCTCTCCGATTTCATTGTCCCGATTAAGAACATTATTATCAGTAATATCTACACTGTTTTCCAAGTTTCCATTAATAAACAATCTCAAAACATGAAAGTTCAAATAATTATTTCGTACTTACAGACAGTTGGTTCTCCAAGTTGCATTTTCACTTAAGTACACTTTGTAGTGTTACTCACTTTCTTCTCTGTCCTGTTTTCAGAAAAATGTTATATTATTTCAACAAGCAGATTAACTCTGAAACAAAATACAAGATTAGTTTACAGATTTACACTGCATCACAGATCCTCCACCAATAATAACATTTCTCTAACTACTCGTAATAATGGGGTGGATCATAGTTACTCTATTTGCTGCAGTCGTGGTCCTGAAAACATTTACTGTCACTGTGAAACAACTACTGGAGAGTTGATTTAGTTTAAGCTTGCATTAAGTTTCATAGTTTATTATACTTTCAAAACAAAATTAAAGTATAATTATAAAGGCAAACAATACTTACAATACAAAAGGAGCAGCTACACGCTCACTGTTCAAAAACCAAAACCAGTCCGAGACCTCTTGCCAACATGGCTGTAAGTATTTATACTTCCTTAACAATCCCGAACAATCCTCTGGGTTGTTTAAAATTATTATTTCATTAATTAACAATTAAAACTCTCATACTAATACAAATGACATATTTTAATGGTGAATTCTATTATCTATATAAGCTGAAGCAAGTATGAACACTTAGGTACCAAATGTTAACAACACACTTGTTATATTTACTAATTACAGAAGATTCATATCATACAAAATGTTCTTGCCAATTAACAGACTTCTACACATTAGTGTAATTAAGATTCCATAATTATTTTCTTCATAACTTTTTCACAAGTACATATTTCCATACACCTCTATGTCAGAAACTGCTGTTTATGGTTAAAATTTACGCTTTTTTCAAAGTTTTGCTTGTACTGTTATGTTTCAGTGTCATGAGGCCGCTTTCATTACTGCTGCATAGCACCAAAATACACCATTTCATTCTCTGGGCTGATGTAGCATCACTCTAAATATCCTCTGCACTCTTTAGTTAAGGGGAGTTGGAATACCCTATCCAGACAATGTTAAATTTAATGAATTTGCTTCAATGTATTTCAGGAACCACTGTAGCCAATGACATGAAACTTTTATAGGACATTAAACTGTATGTTCTAAGTCTACTGAACTACAATAATTGCATTTCAGCCATTGTTTTCGGAAATATAATTTCTTACTTACATGGTTAAAATTGTGTGTACTTTTTTTATATGTTATCCTAAATAATTATACATAACATTATGTTATTTTTTAGTTCAGTAGACTCAGTATATGTATGTTGTTGTTCCCTGAAAATTTGAATAGTCTGCTCGAAGTGGTTTCTGAGATTAAGGGGAAAAATGCAACAGAAAATGTAAATTTTCAGGAACGGATTCTGAAGTTTCAAAGGACCATAACTCACTTAATATGTGCTTAATTTTTTTTTATTTTTAGTTACTCAGGAACACCCTGCACCTTACTGTATATCAACTTTATCTTTTTCCAATTTTTTTTCTTGTTTCCTTCTTTGTGGACTCTTTAGTGGCCAACTGTGATGCATACTCTGTTTTATCAATGCAAGCCTTGTCTATCTGTTCCAGTTCTCTGATGCAGTTTGCTCCAGGATTAATTCCCATATGATGTAGCACTTTCATCCTACTAATGTTGCCATCATTAAAAGCAATAACAGCGTCACTGACACCCCCTGCCCCCCCCCCCCCCCCTTTCACACACACACACACACACACACACACACACACACACACACACACACACACACACACACAAACAAACAAACAAACACAAACTCTCTCTCTCTCTCTCTCTCTCTCTCTCTCTCTCTCTCTAATGTCTTCATTCCAACAAAAACATTTTTCAGTAAGCGAGTCCATATAAGATTATAGAACGACTCATTTGGATTTTGAGTGTGACCATGCAGACACTTCTTCAGGAATTCAGGATTTGCCAGGTATCTGTAAATAGTTTTTATGATATCCATGACTGCTGCTGGGATGGAATGTTTAAGGCTGTATGAACTGTTTGAGTACTGGGCATTGTGGTAGTTGCACCATGAATCAGGTCCAGGAGGGCAAAGGTGGTGTACTGTTTTTTCATCAGTTGGCAATCTGTGGAAGAAGGTAGCCCATACTGTCTGCTTCATTTTCAACAAATCCTCAGTATTATTTCTAATGGCCATCCCATAATACTGCTGTAGTTCATCAATCATTTAGTCTGTCTGCCTGCTTCTTATGGTTTTACCATCAGAAAGTTTCGTGTGTCTCAAACTTTGTTTCAGCTTCCTCAACCTGGTGCCCATTCTCTTCTGGACATGATCAATACAAATGCATAATTTAACCTTTATAACACAGCAATCCATAGCCTTCCATATAAAAAAAAAAACATTACTGATTTTATTAGATACTGAAATATGGCAGGTACAAAATTTAACATTTTCAACTGGTGAATATTATATTTAAAAATAAAATAAAATTCTTCCCATGTGAGTTTATAAGTGATTATATATACATATATATAATTTTCTAACTCCCCTTAAATCTCCTATATTGTGTGTGTGTGTGTGTGTGTGTGTGTGTGTGTGTGTGTGTGTGTGTGCGCCTCAACTACTTCCAATCTGACTATATAAGCCTATACCAGACGTCTTTTGAATTCATATATACACAGAATCGATGGCAGTTGAGTTATATACACCAAATAAATTAGTAAGAGATCCCACATGGTACACAAAACAGGTCACAAGAGTATTACAGAAGCTACAAAGAAATGCATGCCAAATGTAAAAGAATGTAAAATCCCAATACATGCAAAAAAGAAAAAAAGTTTTATAAAAGCTGGAAATATGGCGCCAACTTCAGTGTTAGAGGTTTGCAATACTTTCCAAAGTGAAACTGTTCTGAAATCTGACAGGATCCCAAGAGATTCTGGTCACATGTAAAGTACCACTGTGCCAAGATGTAATCAATACCTTCACTGGGTGATAACAGTGGTGAAGTGCCACTAAAGCTTAGATTTTTTGCTGAAAGAATTTCGAAAAGCTACGTTTGGTAACTAAGTAGATATTTCTGTATTAAAATCAAGAATGACTGCCGACATGACTAATTTTATTATTATTATTTCGTTTGGCATCAAGGATACATTACTTGAATTGAACAGCAATTATGTTACTGGTAACAGAATATGCATATACTACAAATAAAATAGATTACATTCATTTATGGTAAAAAAATTCTTAGATTAGATCGATAAATCAATAATATACAAATGGATAAAAACACTAGGATGAGTTACATGTAAAAGAGAAAATGTGGTTTTATAAACAGTAATACTGACAAACAGAGCTTCAAGTTGTAATAAAAACTATAGGCTAATATCTAAAGTATCCAGCCAGGAGATTGCTTCCTCAGAGACCTCATGTATGCTGGTCAGAGTTCCAGCATATTTCCGTAGGGGACACTCTGTGACTACGTGGTGTATTGTTTGTCGTTGGTGTCCGCAGTCACACTTGGCACTTTCAGCGATTCCCCACTTATGCTTCAAGTCCTGGCATCTTCCGTGCTTGGTGCGTATGCGATTTAGGGTGGTCCACAACCTCCTAGGTAGGTGGAATCCAGGAAGGACTCGTGTAGGATCAGCAATGAGACCTGCAGAATTGGGATTGGCTGCGAACCATTCTTCCCGCCATGCTGTTTCTGGTTGGAATCCTTCAGAAGTAAGCCTTTTTCCAAGTCTCCAGGAGGGTTTCCTGGACTTAAGACGTTGCCTTTGAGTGGCATCACAGTCCTGGTGTAGCGGTAACTCGGGATTCTTGGAACATTTCTCCCATTCCCTTTTCAACGCTGCTTGACGTCGTAACTTCGGTGGTGCAATATTATCGTAACTTCGGTGGTGCAATATTAGACAGAACAGGTAGCCATTCTGTGGGTGTGGATTTTATTGTCCCGGATACGCTTCTCATGGCTACATTCAGCTGCGTGTCTACCATGGCTGTATGAGCGCTGTTCAGCCATACTGGGCTGCAGTATTCCCCAACAGAGTATACAAGTGAGAGGGCAGTTGTTTTGAGTACTGGTGCCTTAGCTCCCCAGCTTGTTCCGGAGAGTTTGTGTAATATATTGTTTCTGGTTCTCATTTTTAAAGCTGTTTCAGTTAGGTGTTTTCTGTATGTTAGCGAACGATCCAAGGTCACGCCGAGATATTTTGGGAATGGGTTATATAACAGCAACTGATTTCTAAAGGAAATTTGTGGTTTATAGCGAGCATGCCTATTACTCAAATGGAAGGTGGAGGATTCAGTTTTATTTCTGTTTACTTTGAGTCGCCATCCATTAAAAAATTCATCTAGAATTCGCAGATCCTGAGTGAGAGTCATTTCTGAAGTTGTAAAATCGTTAGCCTGCGTCACCAAGGCTATGTCATCAGCATAGATAAATGTTCTTGCTTTTGTTTCTGGCAAGTCAGCGACATATAAATTGGAAAGTAGGGGGGCCAATACTGATCCCTGTGGTAGTCCGTCATTTAAATTGTATACCTTGCTTACTTGACCTTTTAGGTGAACTTGGAATTTCCTGTTGGACAGCATGTTATTGAGTAGTTGTGCAATTCTTTTACATGGAATTATTCTTAAGAACTTAAGAAGCATGCCTTTCCGCCACACTGTATCATATGCTGATGTTAGGTCAATAAAGACGGCCATTGTTTTCTTCAGGTCTTCGAAGCCCTTCTCTATGTATGTTGCCAACGCTAGCACTTGGTCGCTACAACTGCGGTCTTGTCTGAAGCCAGCCTGTTCTACAGGAATGTGTTTCAGGATAGTTGGTGCAATTCTATTATAGAGTACTCTCTCCAGCAGTTTATAGCAGACACTTAGAAGTGCAATGGGTCTATAGTCTTCAGGATTGTTACCAGATTTTGACGGTTTCAGGATGGCAATTATTTTAGTTTTCTTAAAAAGATTTGGCAGTCTTCCTGTTGCAAGAATTTCATTAAACAGTGCAGTTAGCCACTGCACTGCACCTTGGCCAGCATGTTTAAGGAACTCCGGGTATACACCATCACAACCAGCCGCTTTACCAGATTTCAGAGTATCTATGGCTGAAACAACTTCGGCTGCAGAGATTTTCTGTGCAAATTCGGAAGGCTGTGCTTGAGGCATTTTAGACTTTAGCTCATGTTTTATTTCTTTGACTTTCTGTTTGTTGTTGTTGCTTGGTGTTCTTGTTATATTAACAATCCTGGCTGCTATTTTGTTAGGATTTATTTTGTCTGATGAGATATTAACTTTTGTGGCACTGCCAAGCTTTCTTAATAAATTCCAAGCTTTCTTACTTGAGTGTTGGAAAGACATGTTTTCAGTTAGTTCCACCCATTTCTTTTGCCTAGCTGAATCTAGGGCCGAGATAAATTCATCTGCTACCTCGGTGTCTCGAGTCGTTTTAAATTCGTCGTACAATTCTTGACATCTAGGGCTCCATCCAGGAATGTAGTTCTCTCTGTAGCCTCTTGGAATATGTTTTCTGGTAATGGAATGAATTAGAGTAACAAAGCGGTTGTAGTACCTAACTTTAGGTGGAATAAACTGAATAATGCAGTAGTAGGTATCCTCCATGTTTAGAAGCAGCTTACATTACTTAATAAAAGAAAGGCCTTTGGTCCAGATTGTTTACCAGTCAGCTTCGTTTCAGAATATGCTGATACAGTAACTCCATATTTAGCAATCATATACAGCTGTATACAGTCTTCAGGTGTGGATCTTTTGAAGAGCAAAGCTGCCCAAGCCACATCAATACTTCTAATAAAATTGCATGGCTATGTATTGTTGTCCTAGTTGTGTGCTGGATTCATGATTTTCTACCAGAGAGGTCAAAAATCGTTATAATTTATGGAAAGTCATCAACTAAAACACAAGTTATCTCGTGATCTCCAAGGGAGTGTTATAGGCCCTCCGCTGATTCTGATCTACACAAACAATTTAGGAGGCAACCTCAGCATTCCTCTTAGATTGTTAGCAGATGATGCCATCATTTACCATTGTGTAAAGTCTACAGATAATCGAAACTAATTGCAAAATCATTTAGGCAAGATATCTGTATGGTGCGAAGAGTGGCGATTGTATCTCAATAAAGAGAAATGAGATCATCCACATGAATTTGAAAAGATACCTGCTAAATTTCCGTTTCACAATACATGAATCTAAATTTTGTCAGTTCAGCTTAATACATGGACATTACAATAATGGGTGAATTAAATTGTAACAATCATATAGACAATGTTGTGAGGAAATCAAACCTACGACTATGATTTATTGGCAGAAAACTTCGAAAGTGTTACTTACTTACTTATTTACTTACTTATTTACTTACTTACTTACTTACTTTCGTTAACCCGAAATAAGGGAGCATTAAAACGAAGTTGTTTCTCGTTTCTGAGAGATTTTCTGATGGAACTTCAATTACCAACTTTCTTCTAGAGTGTGAAAATATTTTGTTTGCACACACACCTACAAAAGGGGAAATGAGCATCACCACCAATTTGTTTTCCCCTGGCACCATCCGTGAGTGGAGCGAAAAAGATAGCTTGAAGGTGGGTTGACAAACCCACACCCATGCTCTTTAATCTGAAATTCAGAGTAATCATATGGATGTAGATTGTGTCGGGCATCACAGTACTGATATAGTATTCAAACGTTATGGGATGACTTGTCCTATGCATCTGCATTAACTTAAATTTTTTTTTTACATGTGTAGAACAAGCTGCCATTCATCACACTAAACAGAAATTCATCCTAAATCAACCTGTATCCTCCTAGAGTCCCTGTGCGTTACAGCATCATCACCAAACGGTACTCTGGGTTACGTGACCAAAGTGGAAAGCAGATGAACACATTGCCCCCAAGTGTAGAAGCAGGTAAATATATCTTATTTGCTGGTGGTTAAACAGTTCTACTTAAGTTGAAAACAGTAAGAAATTGGTGGATGTGGTGTGCCGGACTGCTGATTCGAATTGTGAAGCAATTAACAGCCCATTGCAGCAAGAATGTGGGTTGTTCTGAACAAACATTCATTGTGACTGAGTTTTCCTTAAGGACAATAAAGTGGAGAGTAGCCCTTTTGCAAGATTCAATGGTATTTGGCTATAAGACAATATGCAACACCTTCCCACTGGTACACTTAGTACATTTAACCCACCACGGAAAATGAATATGAGTATAGCAATCACTCTAAATAGTCACATCTAAAATACGAGGGCGGTTCAGAAAGTAACCTCCGATTGGTCACAGTGCGGGTTGTGGGGGGAGTAGCGACGCCATCTGTGCGTTCACGCACTCAACAGGTCAGTCGGCATCAAGCCGTGGTCGAGTGAATGTCGTACCTGTGCTAGTTTAGTTTTTGTGGCAGTTTGAAATGTGTGCTGCAATAGAAAACCCCATCAAATGTGAAGTGCATGCTGTCATAAGGTTTTTTACAGCCAAAGGATATTCTGCAGCAGCTATTCATCGTGAGCTTTGTGCCGTGTACGGACCAAGAGTTATGAGTGAAGGAGTTGTCCGTGAATGGGTACGTTTATTTAAAAGTGGACGAGAAAACGTTCATGATGAAGAGAGGAGTGGTAGACCATCATTGGTGACTGACGAACTCGTTCAGACAGTTGATGCAAAAGTTCGTGAAAATCGACGTTTCTCAATGTCGGAGTTGTCTACTGGTTTTCCACAGATTTCTAAGACTCTCTTGTACGAGATAGTGACAGCAAGATTGGGTTACCGTAAATTCTGTGCACGATGGGTGCCCAAAATTCTTACCGACCACCACAAAACTCAAAGAATGGCCTCTGCATTAGACTTTCTGTCACGTTATGAGGACGAAGGAGAACCATTGTTAAACAGAATCGTGACCGGTGACGAAACCTGGATTAAGTACGTGAACCCCGAGACAAAAGAACAATCAAAGATGTGGGCACATTCAAATTCGCCTACCAAACCAAGAAAAGCCTCGCAAGATTTTTCTGCCAGAAAACTGATGGCAACGGTGTTTTGGGATGCCAAAGGGGTGTTGTTGGTTGAATTCATGGAACGTGGTACGACCATTAATCAAGACGTGTACTGTGAAACAATAAAAAAGTTACGACGGGCTATACAGAACAAACGCCGTGGTATGCTGACTTCCGGTATCGTTTTTTTGCACGATAACGCCCGTCCTCACTCTGCTCGCAGAATAACGGCCCTTCTTGAGTCCTTCAAGTGGGACGTTATCAACCATCCACCTTACAGCCCAGACCTGGCGCCAAGTGATTATCACCTCTTCATGCATTTGAAGAAATGGCTCGGGTCACAGCGGTTTGATGACGACGAAGAGCTCAAAGATGCGGTCACAGGCTGGCTCCAGGCACAAGCGGGTGATTTTTATGCAGAAGGAATTTCAAAGCTTGTGAAGAGATACGATAAGTGCCTCAATCGCTATGGAGACTATGTAGAAAAATAGTGCAAAGATGTAGTTGTAAGATGTATATATTAAAATATTTTTATTTAACTTGGTGTATTTTTTTAAATCAACCGGAGGTTACTTTCTGAACGGCCTTCGTATTTAGAAACATTCTAGAGAAACACTCCAGCATTTTCAGTACCTATACAGCTGAAAAGAAGGTAATCACAGCAATAAAGAGAAATAATGAAAGAACGGAATTGTGCAAACAAGTCGTAGCAGTACTCAAACTACCCCTACCTTGTGAGGCAACCAGTCTATGGGAGTAAACCACTAAATCAAACCTACAGCAGCTCACAATCTCGGCATTGACCTAATCTGATCCACTAAAATAGCTGTGTAAACTGGGTATATTTTGAAACTTCCTGGCAGATTAAAACTGTGTGCCCGACCGAGACTCGAACTCGGGACCTTGGCCTTTCGCGGGCAAGTGCTCTACCAACTGAGCTACCGAAGCACGACTCACGCCCGGTACTCACAGCTTTACTTCTGCCAGTACCTCGTCTCCTACCTTCCAAACTTTACAGAAGCTCTCCTGCGAACCTCGGTGACTTTCTTCTATGTCTTTGTTTCCATGTGTGAAGGATCTGCCTCCAATACTTCTTCATAGGACCATAAAATGCTGCATCTAGTGGTAGACACAAATATTTTGCATTCTTGGGAAGGCATTTGAAGACAATGTTGTTATCCTTTGCTAATTGTAACATGTGTGGTGACAAATGACTGGAAAGATTGTCACCTATCAGAGGAACTTTAATATCAAATTTTCTTACATGTGGGATGCATAAATTTTGAAACCAGTCACAAAATATGTTTGCATCAAACCAGCCAGATTGGCTTCTTTCGTACCAAGTAAATTTTGGTCCACCTTCTGTCCAAGAGTCCCACATGCGTTCAGCTTTGTACACCACATAAGGTGCAAGAATGTGCCCTGATGTTCGTCCACAAAACATAACTGACACACTTGATTTTATAGAGTCCTTCAAACATTATGCATGCTTAACACCATACTTAAGAAGACATTTCTTCACTCCTGGATTGTCACATAAGTTTGTCTCATCATAATTGAAGATTCTACAAGGTGGAATTTCTTATGGTTAATGAGACTTTCAGATGATCAAAATACTCTAAGTGAACTCGCAGTAATTTCTGCCTTTGAGGTCTTCAAGTTTTGGCATTTCCAATGGGATAAGAGATCCTTATGATGCTTCACAAAACTGCAGGCCCATTCTACATCAGACGCTCAATAGTTTGGTACAGGCTTTTGTTAAAGTTTCAAGAACATACCTTCACCGTGGAGTCAAGCAGTATACTGCTCTCTCCTACGTCTATCTCGCAAAGAGACCATGAGGATAAAATCAGAGAGATTAGAGCGCACACAGAGGCATACCAACAATCCTCCTTTCCACGACCAATACGAGACTGGAATAGAAGAGAGAACTGATAGAGGTACTCAAGGTACCCTCCGCCACACACCGTCAAGTGAATTGCGGAGCATGGATGTAGATGTAGATTTGTTGGACCAAATTGAGATATTTCTTTTCCTCTTCTATCTAAATATAGCTTTCCCAAATATTGCGAGTCTTGCATATCATAAGGAAAACCCCATTCACTAACTGTCAAAGCATAATGAACAAATTTTTTTTCTTCTTCATTTGTAAACACACTGGTCTTCCACATTTAAGTTCATGTTTTGAATGCACCTTATTATATAGTCTTTGTTGCTGTATTCATTGAAATTGTGCTACTTTTAATTTCGTCTAATGGAGTCTGTATGTCTGCTTCACTGTAAGGGTTATACTGACTTGCAGCAGGCATCTATCTGTGACTTCTTGGCATATTGTACCTGTATAGGAGAACAATAGATGCATAAGAACACAATGACAATAGTGTATTTGTAATCCTGGGGTAACATTGATTGGCAGTCAAAGTAAAACTGAAAAAGAGATGTCATGCACGTGACCTCAGAAAAAGTAATATACAGGTCGATGTGTACAAAAAGACCGATGGCTTTATAGTTATGTGATGTTGGTGGATTTTTCACAACTAACTTTAAACACACTTTTTCGTAAATGACTTCAAGTCTCAATAGGTTCGGCAACTGCTGTGTAAAAAAATTGGCACTACATGTGCAACATCTAGCGTATATTGATGGAACTTTTCCACCAAAGAGTATTCACAAAAGATGCAACTAAGGGCCAGCAGAGAGATGTAAAGCTTTTTGTGCTTCAGTGGTCAAAGTATACCTGGTTTACAGTTACAACTAAATCAGGGAAGAACCACCTATGGAAATAACAATCCCACACCTTTGACAGTATTTGTGGGAATCCACAGTGACATGCTCAGATTCCTGTAGACACTAACAAAAGTTGATATTCAAATGACAACATTTTACACACACTTCGTATACTTGGCTTCCTGTATTGCAGTGAGCATTATCTGAAGAAGAATGAAAGGTATGTTGAAGTAAAGGCATGAGATAGGAGAATAAAGAACATTCACACCCAGGAACTGCTTTTATCATTAGTTTGACATGCGCTCAGACACAAGTGTGCATGCGCGACGAGCATCACGTGTTCCTGAACTGATGGCTTCTACCCCGCCCCTTGTGGACAGCACCTCAAACAATGCAAATTCGGCTCCTGCGGGCCGCCGTGCAACCACCACTGACAACACAACTCGCACCAAGCGTTTCGCCCACAACCGTGCTGCCACAGGTTGCGCCCTCAGACAATGGACTCACTAACGCTTCACGAGCTCTACCGAGCTCTCCCGACCATGGTGCCACTGCTTTGGGCTGGTGGCCATCTTGTCACGTTGACTTCTGGGACACTTCACCACCTTGACTCCCGTCGGATCCACCGAGTGGCTCCGAACAACACGACCTCGGCTCGCCTGCCCTGCCCACCACATATTGTCAACAAACCGCCTCCCATGCCACCGGAAACATTTACGTTGTCACCAACGGCACGGTTCACAAGCTTCGCCTCATGCCAGGCCCCCCTATCTCCAGTAAACCACATCAACTTAGTCCCGAGCACCTCTCCGACCTTAAAAAGTAGATTTCTGAACTTCTAAGCTCTGGTGTCATTTAACCCTCTACCAGTAGCTGGTCTACACCCATTCATATGACACCCAAGAAAGACGGGTCCTGGCGCATGTGCAGAGACTACCGTCGACTAAACTCATAAACAATTATGGACACCTACCTCATACCCAAAATTGCCGACTTTACCAGTTCCCTCGCAAGTGCGACCACGTACTCTTCCACCCCCCTTCAGGCCACGACCACGTCGCTCACTGTTGTGGCTCACGATGCTCCGATCACTTCCTCCATGTCGGACTTCCACACTCTGTCGAGTGACTTCCAGCTCCAATCATCCGGCTCTTCTCCAACCTTGCCATCTACTCAGGTCTTACGCACTCCTTCGAGTGATCACATGCTCCTCATGTCGAGCTTACCTACGATAATGCCCTTGCTGCCGGGCCCTTCTCCGGTCTCTTCAACCTCTCCCCTGCCACCTGCCACCTGCCTCGCCCTGTTGAGATTTCTCAACCCCCCCCCCCCCAATCCCCATCTTGAACGTGCCCTTGCTCGAGGTGTTTGTGCCTGTCCCCCCAGACATAATCCACGACATCTGTATAATACTATGCGATGACACACTGTTTGTCGTGTGTTTCCCTTCATCCAGTGCTCATGACACATCCTCTGCCATTTCCTGCCACTTGGTGAGATGTGTTCCCTCTCGCCCGAAGTCGACCTGGACACGCTTCATGTGTTTGCCAAGCTCACCAGAGACATCGTCGTCGTCGCTCCATTCCTCCTGCAAACCGCACGACCAGCACACCCAGTACGACGCCAAGCGCACTTCAACGACTTCCAGGTATGGTGGCCGGACCTTCCTTCACATCATCTACCCACACATCTCCCCGACGATGCTGTCGAGTTGACTGTGGTCCGGCTACCACGGACCACTCCTGCTGAAGGCATAGTCACTCCTCCCCCCCCCCCCCAGCCTCACAAGAGTACTCCGTACTGTGAGGGTGGGGGCTATGTGGCGCTGATCTGATGAGGTCAACACCAGTTTCGATCTGAGTATCATCTTTGAACTAAGCTAAACAATATCTTTGTGCAGTTCCGCCATCCAATTCTTTGTAAGCCTTACTTGTGTAAAGAAAATAAATGAATAAATGAACTCCTGATTATAAGGTGGCGTTTGGTGTAACTGACCCAAGCATCCACCTCATATTATTGCGTATTTACATACAAGAAGTAAGAATAAAGCAAAGCTTCTTAAGAGCAAGCAGTTTTATTTTCACCCCCAGGTAACAAACTACTCGCAAAACAAAATTTCAGTTATTTACAAAGCCTTTACAAAAAATTAGTTCACTACATTGGCATCAAAATAAGTTTTACTGCAAACAACAAGCTTCTAAAGAATAAAAGTGACTGGTTGGCATCGTATCAAGAAACAAACACACACACAAAATTAATATACAATTTCTTTCTGTGTAATAATATTGGTAACATCTGTTGCTTTATAACAAGTGGAATGATGTGCATATTGAGTATAAAGGACATAGACTTACTGAGGTTCAATAGTCTACACTCAACCCATGCCATTTACCTGGTAACTAAATAAGCCAGAGTGTCTCACAATTCCTATTATAGAGATGTTCTAGAGCAAACTTTATCCAGTAGGTTTCATTAATGAACCCATGTCTGGAAATGTACGATGTTTCTTCTACAACCCCTAAAAGTTTGTAATGGGAATCGTGGCATCCCCTGTGTACAGCAAGAGAAACCTGTACACTTTACATTTTGCTTGTGGTGTTAAGGAAACTGAAATTTCAATCACATTACTTCAAGTGCTTTCAAACAGTGAACAACAATAAAAAATCCTTAATGACCAGAAAAAACTGCCAAATGGGCTTTTCTTCAAAAATTTCTGGGACTCTCAGTTCACTTCAATGGACTCTGGAATGATTTGTGAATCTACTACTACAAGTATCTCATATTTGTGAGTGGCTAGTCATTCATCTTAAAGTGAATAACGTAAGTGCAGTGCTATGAACAAAAAGAGTAATTGAGTAGCTAAGGTTTGAATTCCAAAACAATTTTAGTGATTTTAAAAATTTGAGTGGAAAGCTAGGCTTTTCAGTGATTCCATGAATATGTGCCTAGATTCCACTGTTATATGACTGCAGGATGCTTGTTTATAATCATATTATGCCAATTACTGAAGTAAAGAAGTGACATAATTTAACTAGCACTTTATCATAGAGTAATGCAAAGTTTGGAACCAAAAAAATGATGATGGGGAACACCATAGTAACTATCATAATTAATATATATTAAAACCTTATTAAAAATTGCATCTCAGCTTGCTTGGATATATTTTGTTGCAAAATTACCACACCAAGCCAACAGCACGTTTATATAAAAAACTTAGCAGCTCGGTGCAACAATTTTACAACAGACTGCATAATTTATATTAAATGCATGTAGCACCACTGAAAATAAGCCAAGAGCATAAATGGTGTGGTGTTTGAGACCAAATAAATACATGGTAAAAGTAGAGACTTTATTGTTCTTTTTTAAAACATTTAATTCTGAAGCCACAGTATGCTAACTGTCTGTTATTGGTAACATAATCATAGTTAATTGGCAGCTATAATATAACAAATAACTGCATCACTTATCCACATCATTTACCTCAACTGGCACACTACATTCAAACAAGTTACATTACTTCAGATGGTACCTACATTGTTTTAATATTGATTTAAAATACATTGCACCTCCTGCATCAGTTGGAAATCCACAGTTTCTCTGAAGCAATATTGCTGCACAACAGAAGCAGGAAATGATGCTCAAATCACAATTACTTACATAAATAGTATTCTTTGGTTAAACATATGGCAGTTCATGAGGAGAAAAAAATTAGGCAGCAGAAAGGAACAAATTTAAATACCATGCAAAGTACAAATAAAGTGAAACAAAACCCAGAGCCATTTCATGCAACATGTACACAGAACTAACTTGACCAGGCTCACTTGATGTCTCTTAAAGCATTTGGAAGGGAATTCCATGTTTGAGGTGCTGGGCTAAGGCAGGCATCCTGCACTTTATTTCTTCTAACTGGCTGCTTGCACACCAGACAAAAGTGATATCCACTACTACTTAACACAGCATTCAGCCCAATACTAATCTGATACCACTATGTGCTGAGAGTAGCTACAGTGTCAATGTGTGATGGAGAATCTGCGACTTGCAGTCAATGACACTCATGAACTACCCTTCAAACATTTTTTCCCTGGCTTTCATAATGCTGATGCACAATTTTGGGATGGTGAGGAACGTACATGGCTGGATGAAGTGTGTTGCTCCTCAAGGAGGGCTTCTGATGTGAGACAGTTTTGTGCATTCCCAAATGACAGGCTGCAGGTAAAGGTACTTCAGGCATCTGGCAAAGCTGGCTAGACCTCGGGTCATCTTCCTGTTAGCAGACTTGCAGAACATTAATCCACAATGACAATGATCTTTCTGGCAGTAGCAGAGACGAAAATACAAATGATAGAATCAGGGCACACATCCATGTGATCTGTGATGAAAGACCCAACTCTTAACACAGTAGCATCTAGGAGACTGTTTACTAAGAAGATACTAATGTGGGAGGAGGTACACCAGTACCTCATACACTTTCAACAATGCTCCACACAGTGTCCTGTCCTAATATTCACTTCAATCTTCTCCAAACACATGGCACCTCCAAATTGCTTTACATCTGTCACTAATGTCCAGCCTCCTGCACAACTTTACAGAAATTTAATGATGTTCATCAACAAAACAGTTGCCACTCTGTTCAGATACAAGCACTGGTCATAGTGTCTCCAGATACATTGTGGAGATACTACTTTGTGTCACTACTACCCCCTCCTCTTGTTCTTGAATGGACAAGGAGTTCCTCCTCCCTATCAGAGAAAAGATTAAATAAAGGAAATGTAAGACACCCTCCGGCCTCACAACCCAATATCGTCTGGATCGAAAAAATGAATAGTTGGTCAAGAGAGACTGACAGAAAAGAATACACAATACATCTAACACAAGTAAGTGGAAGCAATGTGAGACATTTCTAGAACACTGTTTTTAAATATGGGCAAACACTGTCATATGTGTGTCACTATTTGACCTAGGCAGAAGAAAGATCATATGAAATTTAATACCATGAGATTTGCATGTTTATGCTGAGCCAACATGTTGACACAGTACTATGTTCTCTAACACTGCAAGTACATTCTTTGACCATGATACAATCAACAATGGGCACGTATACCACAGTGCAACATTACAAAATTGAATATCTGCAAGGTACCAGTTACTTGGAAGGTACCAGTTACTTGGAAGGAATATCTAACAGCATATATCAGTGCAAAAAGTACTGTTCCATTTATCAAATGATTTAAACATTAATTTTTACAAAACAGACACATTAATGGAATACAACTTCTAACAAGCCTCTGTAGTCCCTACAGGTTAATCCTCAGCTAACATTAAATACTACCATATTTACTCGAATCTAAGCCGCACTCTAATCTAAGCCGCACCCGAAAAATGAGACTCTAAATCAAGGGAAAAAAATGTTCCCGAATCTAAGACGCTCCTGAAATTTGAGACTCAAAATTCAAGGTGAGAGAAAAGTTTTAGACCGCTCCTCCAAATCGAAAAACAGTTGGTCCATTGTAACGTGAAACACAATTGAGGTCGAATGGATGAAGGTACAGTAGTTTGGTTCGAGTCATAAGCTTAACAGTTAAGCTTTACCAGGTAGCCATTGCTGTGTGTCAGGCACTCCGTCCGTATTTATATGGGTACCCTTCCTTTTTCGCGTGCTTCGTCTGGTTTGAATCGATTGCTTATTTTGCTTTGATCTGATAAGTGTCGTTCTCTTCGTTACAGGTGTTTATGTCACTCTAAGCTGAAAATGCATTATTGTACTGTGTCATGCATTGTTTGTTACATTCTGATAATACGTGTTTAAGACCTGTTGCCGCTCGCGGCAAGGCTTGCTTTTGTGCGTGCTACCGTGGCTTTAAAAACAAAATAGATAAATAAATAAATAAATAAATAATAGAGGAATTTCTCATAAGCGAAACAATGGTGAGAGTCTGCTATTTGTTGTTACTTAAACTGTTGCTTTCTTTGATAATGATCAACAAGAACCAAATAATAGACTGCGTATGATAGAAGATGTTCTGAACAAGAGTTTTGCGAAAATTTTTCTCCGTTTGAAAATCTTTGCAGACGACTCTTTAGTACATTACATTCTGGACAGAAATTAGGGTCATCTTAGATTTAAAAATCTAGTCAGTTGCCGTGCTTAGTTTCTGACTGTTTCACTATTCAGCATAAGAATAATACGAATATAAACATGACATGATACGTATATTCATCCGCGTTTGCTGTTCTAGTTTCGTAGTTTATTAGGCAGACAGGATTTAAATGAAATAGCAGCAAACACGATATAATACATGGCATAATGTTTACATTCTTGTCCCTTTTAACTTATTTACTGACGCAGAGGTTTTGGCGCCAGTATTTATCTTTGTGCCTGCAAAGCACACCTGTGTAGCGCGCCATATATTTGACAGCAGAAGTTAGTTGTGGCGACACCTACCAACAATTTTCAGGACTTCCGCTTACTTCGCACTCGATTCTAAGCCGCAGGCGGTTTTTTCGATTACAAAAAAAAAACGGGAAAAAAGTGCGGCTTAGATTCGAGTAAATATGGCAAGTGTCAAAAGAAATTTCATTACATCTATTACACTTGGAGTAATTATGCAGTTTGTTTGATCTATTTGTAATACACAAAATAATATATTCCACATTACACAACTGAATGTTCCAATTTAGTAAAGTGTTGACTGAAATTTATGAGGGGCATCCAATAAATAATGTGACAATTTTTCTGAAAGCAGGCTGGTTTTATTTAGTATTCAAATACACCATAATATTAGCTATGATTTTTGTTACAAAACCCTACTTTTCAACATAATTTCCATTCAATGTAATGGCCTTATGCCACCTTGCTGGGAGGGCTTGTATGCTCGCATGATACCATTCTATAAGTCAACATCAGTACTAACTCCTTGTTGCATCAATAAACTCCCCGTCATCCGTGCACCGCTGCCTGCAGAGTGCGTCCTTCACTGGACCGTTCTTCCTCATCCACCCAACATCCTGGATCTTGCACCTTCTGGCTTCCATCTGTTTGACCCAATGAAGTTTTGTATGCTCCTCTTGGTTGCGCAGACTTGGGAGAGCTCGTGCGAGGTCATGGAGAAGAAAAAGCTCATTCCATTTTTGTGACAATGAAAATGCTGAAGTTGTTTCTTGAATTTCCAGATGGTAGCGCAATACACTTCAGAGTGTACAGTTGCACCATGAAGGTGGTAATCAAAAACAGTAACAGCTTCACAGTCCCAGAAGACTGCCAATATGACTTTACTGGTTGAGGATGCAGCTTTGAACTTTTTCTTTGGAGGTGGTGTTATGATGCCACTTCACAGATTGTCATTTTGTTTCTGGTTCGAAGTGATGAACCCACGTTTCATCATCTGACAATGTACGACAAAAAATTATCACTGTTGGCATCGTAACATGCAGACAGTTTGACACAGATGTTCCTTCGTTGCTCTTTACGGTCTTCAGTTAGGTGGCGAGAAACACAGCGGGGCACGGCTTTCAGTACCCCAACTGGTGGACGAGTGTGTCCGCACCAACAACTGACACATCCAACTGAGCAGCAAGGTGTTTCATCTGTCATGATCATGGACCTCCATGTTCCAACATTGCAGAGGTCACAAATGTGTTCGTCAGGCATGCTTCTTTACTCCACTACTAGGTCTCTCTAGATATTCTAGAAGTGCCTATCAACATCTGCAGTGGTCTGGTTTTGCAGCGAAAACTCAACAGGTCCCTGCCTAGAATGCAACTCTGTTACAAACGCCATTTTGAAGGCACATATAGTGCTGCCACTGATTGCGACTCGGTGGAACATTTCTACTTCAGCCCCTATAGTTTCATCATTTTCCAAAGTGTTTCACGGGCATTTTTTGAACTGACATTGGTTGAGGAAAGAAATATCTGCATTGATTATTGAATGCCACTCCAACATTCTGTTACAAATGCAGATTGTTTTTTCTGTATGATGCTTTTCTACATAATGGAAAAGGTTAGAGATATTGGAATTAGTGTGTTTCAACCGAGGGAGACATTTTGTAGGAAAACATATTGCAACTGTGATAGCTGTATAAATGTGAGCAGATGGCAATTTAACCAAGGCAAAACATAGTAACTGCCTGTATAGACAGGTTACCTAACAGAAAGTAAATATAACTTTCCAAAACAACCTCAGTGTGTTTCAAAATTATGTTAAAGTAAGTCTTCTATGAATAAATTAAATTCAAAAAGTAATGACAATCATGTATTTACAAGGTCATTAACAAATTCCCAACTGTAGTTACACCTTCTTCACCAACTGTTTCTTTATCTGCGTTTACCAAGTTTGATCATGTTATTTGGAGGCTGTGGACCTGCAAATAAACATTTTGTAAAAGAAAACTTACTCCGTTAAAGGCAGTCCTTACAAATATGCGCCATGTTTGCACGAGATGTGACACACAGATCAAACTGTCAGCGCACACACAAAGCCACACTTTAACAACTGTAGGTTCTGTATCAAATACAAAGGATAGAGCAGTACAGTATGTGAAAGATTCATACCTAGTGTGAATCAAGGACCAAGATTCCATCCTTTCACTGCACGAAAGAACATTTGTAAACGTCAACTAATCAAATCTACTATAACATCACACATAGAATGAAGGATGAATCAGCTGTTCCAACTTCTGCCAAGTCACACTAAAAGGCAGTACACAAGTCTTCCAATACCGTATGCCAAGGTACATTACATAGTTCCCTGCAGTGCCCACTAGTGTAAGTTGAATCTTTCGTGCTAAAATACACCAAAATGGTATAAACCCAGTTGCTGGAATGCGAGCGATGTTTATACACAGTAAGAAGACTGCTAACATTCATTCCCTTGGAAGTCCTATATCATCCTCGGCTATACTAATACGATGCACCAGCGCCGGGCTGCAAGTCGCGACACTAACACTTTTAAAGACGCAAAACCTATGGTGCACAGTCTGAACGTCCATCGTACCGTGTCCAAGACACAGGGTGATTGTAATAAACCACTCAGTGGTCAAGTGTCATTGCCGCCAACAAGACAGGTGACAGTACTGCTTGCAGCTGGGGTAGATAGGTGGGCGGGTGGGTGGGTGTCTGTGGTTTCCTTCCTGCAAACTTTGAAGATTCACTGAGCTCAGGCACAAGCCCGTGAGAGCAACTACTTGCACTGTGAGCACCCAGAGCAGTGAAAACACAGCAACGTCTCAGCGAGCAGGGGGCGTGAAAGCAGAGGGCCGCAGCTGTGGCTCACGGTCGGCACTGTGCTCTCGACACACGGGTACCTGACAGAAACAGTTCACGGCGGGAGGGACCCTCTGTGGTACACAGTCACTGTATACAGACTTCTACACTAACAGCAGCCGCTGCGTCGCAATAACTGCAAAGCAAAGCCAGGGGCTGTAGACAGACAAGTGATGCACGAAAGGCTGTCAAGAGGGTAATGCGCTCAGCAGAATATTATCGAAAAATCTCTCACAAAATGCTAAGAAATTCTGGTCACACGTTAAGGCTGCCAGTGGTACCAAATTACTCTCTGTGCACTCATGAATGACACAAGAAATGAAACTGAAGGTAGCAAACCAAAAGCTCAACTACTGGACTCCGTTTCCAAATGTATCGAGATACAGATGTGCTGCTCCCATTTCATCTTCACTCTACGCATGACTGAAGAGGTGAGACGTATCGCTATTAGTGTTGGTGGCTTTGACAAACAGCTGAAAATTCTTTGTCTGAGGAATGGAATCCCTGTCAGACTCTATGCAGAATTTGGAGCTGAGCTGCCTCTAATTTTAATAGTAATATACCACCACTGAACAAAAAACTATCCAACTTGGTCTTTTCTGACATGACATCCTGAAAGTCACGTAACAAGGCAGTCACGAAGATGGAGTATTACTTTACTTCTGAAACGCATTTGACGCAACGATTATTAATGAAAGTACACTCGTATCAGATGTTCTGTGAAATTTGTGACTGGATTGAGAATTTCTTGGTAGGAAGGACGCAACACGTTTTCTAGGGAAATGCGTCGGTACGTTTACAGTTCAAGTTGGTGCAAGTTGCATATCAATGACATTAAGGACAATATTAATAGTAACTTCATACACTTCGCAGACGATGGCGTTCTGTACACTGAAGCGCCAAAGAAACTGGTGTAGGCATACCTACTCAAATACAGAGATATGTAAACAGGCAGAATACAGTGCTGCAGTCGGCAATGCTTATGTAAGACAACAAGTGTCTAGCGCAGTTGTTAGATCAGTTACTGCTGCTACAATGGCAGGTTATCAAGATTTGAGGGAGTTTGAAAGTGGTGTTATAGTCGGCACATGACCGATGGGACACAGCAGCTCAGAGGCAGCAATGAAGTGGGCATTTTCCCGTACGACCATTTCATGAGTGTACCGTGAATATCGGGAATCTGGCTGCAGCTGGAGGAAGATCCTACAAGAATGGGGCCAACGATGACTGAAGAGACGATGACGGAACTGCAACCCTTTCGCAAATTGCTGCAGATTTCAGTGCTGGGCCATCAACAAGAATCAGCGTGCGAACCATTCAACGAAACGTCACCGATATGGGCTTTCAGAGCCGAAGGTCCATTCATGTACCCTCAATGACTGCATGACACAAAAGCTTTATGCCTCACCTGGGCCTGTCAACATCGACGCTGGATGTTTACGACGGGAAACATGTTGCCTGGTTGGATGAGTCATTTCAAATTGTATCAAGCAGATGGACTGTTGAAGCTGGTGGAGGCTCTGTAATGGTGTGGAGCATATGCAGTTGGAGTGATATGGGACCCCTGACATGTCTAGATATGACTGACACGTGACGCGTACGTAAACTTACTGTCTGATCACCTGCATCCGTTATGTCCATTGTGCATTCCGACGGACTTCGGCAATCCCAGCAGGAGAATGCGACGCCCCACACGTCAAGAATTGCTACAGAGTGCTTCAGGAAGATTCTTTTGAGTTTAAACATTTCCGTTGGCCACCAAACTGCCCGGACATGAACATTATTGAGCATATCTGGGATGCCTTGCAACGTGCTGTTCAGAAGATTTGTCCAGCTCCTCATATCTTACGGATTTATGGACAGCCCTGCAGGCCACTTCATGTTGCGGCACTTCTGTGTGCTCCCGCGGACCCTACACGATATTAGGCAGGTGTACCAGTTTTTTTGGTTCTTCAGTCTATAATGAATTATGACCTGGAGAGAGCTACACAAATATTGAGTCAGATCATGATAAGTTTTCAAACTGATACAAAGATTGACAACTTACTGTAAATGTTCAGAAATGCTAAATTGTGCTCTTCACGATAAGAAAAAGCGAAGTATCCTGTGACTACAGCATCAGCTAATTATAGTTGGAATTGATCAGCTGGGTGTAACAGTTTGTAGAATTATCAAACCGACTTATCAGAGATGCTCAGTCATACGTACAGCGGGTAGCACACTTTGGCTTATTGATCGAATACCATGGAATGCAACAGGAGGTTGCTTACAACTCACTCTTGCGACCCATCCTAATATATTTGTCAAGTGTATGGGACCTGTGCCAGATATGATTAACGAGGGATATTGAACGTGTACAGCGAGGGACAGCAGGAATGGTAGAGCGTCACGGAGCTGCTAATAGAAATGAACTGCTCGACGCTTGAAGAGAGACACAAACCATTGCAGGACAGCCTATTTACAAAGTTTCAGAAAACATCTTAAAGGAACGTACTGCAACATCCTATGTATCACTCCAGTAGGGATCGCGAGAATGTGACTTATTTAAGTGTGCACAGAGGCGTTCAGGTTATCATTCTCCCGTGCTCCTTGCGTTCGTGGAAAGGGAAGAGGACCTAATAGTTGCTACAACAGTAAGTACCCTCTGCGATGCACTTCACAGTGATTGGCAGAGTGAGGACTTAGATGTAGGTGTAGTGTTGACCACTTCATGTGCTTTTCTTTTCAGGAATGGAGTGGGGGGAACACCACAGTCTGTTTCTGTCTGAAAGCAGTCGCATCTCTCGCAAGATACCTTCATTGCCCCTATGGGAGACTCGCGATGATGACACTGTGGTCCTGGAACGCCGGTTCTCTAAATTTTATCGGTTTTCTGGCCTTTTCCATCCGCGCACCGAACTAGCGAATTTGGCAGCGTACATGCGTCTCTCCTGGCTGCGACGTTACCTCTCACTGATATTCTTGCTGAACAGCTTCTCGAACCAGCATCCTGTACGAGCAAATCAATTGCGACTTTGCCTGTGGTTACTCGTATCTTAGGTTAAGTGGGCTATGCACGGCTCTGTTTACAAAAGAAATGCCCCATAATGTACGGCTCGAGCCGCACACATCTGCTGTTATGTCCAGCAACTAACTCGCTGGAAATACCTGCCTGTAGCTGCGATCCTACACTCAAATAGACCATCCACTGGCTACAACTGCGATTTAATACAATGCCAAAAAATACTAAATGAAAGATTAGGTATTCATTAATTACAGACGTTAGATGGAAACGTTTTTATTGATGTAGAAGATGCCACACAATTCTGTTGAATAATGTCATCCAGGAAAGAGTATTTAGAATAAGCATTATAATACAGACAGCATAAATCTTACTAAATGCTGTAAAGTCGCGTTGAGGCTGTTACGAGAATAGTGACAGATTCCCCTTACTAAACAGTCATCCATTTCCTTATAGCAGTACAAGATATTCGAAATCTAAAAACAATTCAGAATTCAGAATGGATGTCTTGTAGGGGCGGTTCACCACCCAGAATCGATCACCCGGACAACAGAATATCTCACTAGACCACGGAATGGTCGACATTCTTCACAAACTCGCATAAAAATGTCTCAGAATTTAAAATCGAACAACTGCCACATGACCCAAAAATCTATCGCCTACACAACAGAATACCACACATTACCACAGGTAGGTCTGCCTTCTTCCAGAGCTCGACGTAAGATGTCTAGAATCGCTCCCTTGAGTGAGTGCATCACTTAAAATACGTTTGTCTCCAGTTGACTCCAGCACTGTTTCGCTACTGTTCGATTCTCATTGGCTGAAGGGAAGCCCTACGAAAAATACACGATTCTAATGTTTTACAGACATGATGTGACTCAACTTGACCACTTTCTGCACTAAACTAGTATATTGCAACAATATTTAAATAAGAAAAATGATATTAACACACGGACACACTTAGACCATTCACAGCAAGTATAAAAAAAGGTTTGTTTACAAATAAATGAGTAGTATTCTTGCGCCAGTGCGCTCATGTTAAAAGGCAACAAAATGTTAAATATTGTTTAAGGAAGTATTTATTTCTGCGTGACAGAAGCGGCTTCTTGTACTCTTTTCAGTGTTGGTGTCAGCTGACACATGCGATTACTACTTAATTTAAGACGGTTTTCAATAGTAATTGTGATCAACATTTGAATAAAGTTACTGGGACACTAGTAAAATATTCCATAGCTAACTACACGAGTATCACAAGATATGAAGTATTCATGCTGCATTCAGTTGCTGTGTTATTGTGCAGGAGACAATGTTCTGAGAAACATCTGCATAATGAAAAAGATATAAATCGCAATAAAATGATAAATAAATTACATCCAGGCAACAATGACAGCTACAGTACATTCATATCTGAGACATCCCTAGTTGAAATTGCATATAGCATTTAAAAGTTGTTACGTAGTCCTAAAGTTCATTCTGAAAATATTTAATCGCTGTATAGCGTTACACGTAAATGTGGCAAATTAGCTTGCTAACATGGCACATGAAGTTGCGCCAAATTTGAGATCCTTACATAACAATATAATAGCTGTGAGAATAGTGTAAGTATCTTTGTGGTGGTGTATGATGCAGCATGTACGTCCTAGGAGATGACATGTATTATTATCAGAAATTGACTGGAAGTCTAACACAAGTTATAAAATCACGATATTTTAACTACATGCCGAAATAAAAGCAAAACATATAAATTGAAAGAAATTTTGCTCGTAAAAGTTTTTAGCGCTATTGAGCTTATTTGGCAGCAATTTTTTCGCCATTTTATCGTAGCACTTCACTCTCACGTTTTGTACACCGCGCACGATCGGTGTTTTTGTGTCAAAATTTAGACCGTTTGAAGTCCCGCCGCCTCTGCAGAAACTCCTGACTCCATGGGCCACGCACTGCACTGAAACGTGCAGCCATACGCAACCATCTCCTGTGCTGAACGGAAATAGCTGTCGCAAGACGACTGTTGGGTGGCCATACCATTTCCCGAACCACCGTAGTTCAGGCACTGAACACCGTCTCCAGTGGAATCGACACATTCACAAACAGGATAGTAACGCTAAAACTGATTTATAGCTTTGGCAAAAATACATTCGATTAAGTTCGACATTTCTAGCACTCTATACAGTTTCCAGTAGAAAACATTTCTTTCCTGATGGGAAATTTGTCCGACACAATAAGTCAGCTAACTTTTAATTATTTCTCACCATTTTGCCACATGTAATCAGTTCACACACACACAAAAATCCCATATCGACCAGCTTCCGTATTTCAGACTTGCACCGTTTACGAACTCGTACTCAAGCTGCGTTCGTCTCACTAAAGAATTTTTGCAGGAAACAACTTTCAGACACTTCCTAGGCAGCACATTAACCCCTCATTAAATTAGCTCATGATCGTGGGTTGCCCCCAAGATTACATGTCACGAACTTAATTTTTGGCTCTTCCAATATTCCTCGCAAAAAGCCATCGCCATAAGCGGTGACAAAATCAGCTGGATGGTATTTTCCACGATTTACAAACCACTTACGTGTTCCATGTGTTAATTCAGAAACGACAATCACAGTGGCAGCCTTAATCGCTGCCAAAGAATTTAATTCCGCCCGTGCGTCTTTAATCTGCTGATCTCACTATGTAGCTTCGGTATTAGTTCCCGATTCCACTTGTTGTCTATTTTTGACCACCTCTTCTTCACACTCTGCCACTCTATGTGACAAAATATTAAGAGACTTAGCGGTCACTTCCTCAAGCGCATTTTCCGTCAGCACACAGTTCTTAACATCACCACCCAGCTCGTCCTGTACCTTTTCCAAATTTTTCTGGAAATCTTTTTCCACAGTGTCAACTCTGATACAAAATTAGGGGTTATACAGACACACGGACAATTTCTGAGGAGGGTGGCCTAGTTAACATCAATCATCTATTCAATATCTGATTTGATCTTTCCTATCTCAGCTTTGACACTTTCTACGTTTGTCTCTACATCCTCAATTTTTAACCTTAACTCCGTTTATACTGAACCCAAATCATCTTTTACACAACTTGCCTCCGCTTTTACTGAACATAGCTCAGTATCCAATGCCCCAGCATAATTTGCATTAAGTGTGATGACTTCTCCCCTCTATTTTGGTCTATCTGTCCATACAGTAAGCTCCTTTTCGACACTATTACGGTCGGAGTTAGACCTAAATGGTCCACTACTATTACGTGAACTACTAGACAGAGTGGATGCCCATTCTTTGTAGGCTGCATCACCGACGATGACCCTGCAGTTTCACACATAACACTATCAGCGCATGTACTTTACTCACCGGTCGTGCTGGCTGCTAGTGTTGAACTGCTGTTGCCGAAAGTGTAGATGCAGCCACTGCCGTTGCCGAAGCTGATGAACTAAAAGTCGTCTCTGGCAGCCCCCACCGCCGCTGGCTGCAGCAGGCTGGTGGAACTCTGCAGCTCCCTCCACTGCTTCATATTCTTTATTGAAGTTCCGCGCCTGGCTCCCGCACACTTAATTACTGATATCTACTGTCAGCACGCAACTGCTGCAAAGGCCTTTGCTTGTGGGGGCTTCGAGCAAAACTGCCTACCCATACAATGAATTTGGGACCTAGATCACAGAATGCTATTTTGTTAAAAACTGCCATTTTAAGCTCGTGGCTGCGTATAAAATATAGGCTGCCTTTTACATGGAAGATAACAGCCACCAGCCACTTTTTACAATGCTATCTTCTATGTAAGAGTCAACTTTTATGTAGATCACAGAATATTGTAACGTGTCAGAATTACAACTGCAATTATAAAGGGATTAGATTCATACCCTGGACGAACGACCAAATGAGACGTTACCACACTGATATTTTTGCTGAGGACTCCTATACAAGGAAACGACGGGCGGCTTTACGTGCAGCTACTCGCACTTTAGGTAACTGGGCAATGCAAGGCTCCGTTTAAAGAAGGGTATTTGATAATACCGTAGGGTCGAGCATCATGCGCCCAACAGCGAACTCGCTCTAAGTACGGTAATAGCCTGCAACAATCTAATCTGCCAGGAATTGCACTTCAGCACACACTCCGCTGCAGAGGGCAAATTTCATTCTGGAATCGTCCCCTTCCTTTGGCTAAACCATGTCTCCATAATATCCTTCCTTCCGACACAGAGCCACCCGCCTGGACCGGATTGCGATGCGGCATTCGCCGCTCCACCTGCCTAATCAGGTCAGACGACTGCAGACGAATGCTTCAGCCGAGTGGTGGATCATACGGGTAATACATTCCACCCATCCCTGGATCCTGTCACAGTGTACAAACAGAGAGAGTTGGCTGTGAAGCGTCCAGTCTGCCCTACGAAGCAACAATTACGGCGGATGTCTTTCAGTCATCACTCCGTCTGGCAGGTGAATTCGGTCCAAACCATCGACCACTTCCCTTTTAGCGGTGTGTGTGAGGGCTGGAGAGCATGCCGAGAGATATCTATGGCAGTGAACGTCCCAGACGGAGTGCTTAAGAGCATGTTCCACCCCACATTCGAGAGATATGAATGTAAGGACAAGAGAAGGCTCTATCCCCGGGGCAGGTAGTTGCAGAGCCCCAAAGTACAGTATGTGCACTAAAATCGCCACACAAGATGAAGGGGTGGGGGAGCTCAGTTAGGAGGTCATGAAGAGCTTCTTTGTCGAGAACCTCATGTGGGGGCAGGTAAAGTGAACATATTGTCCACCAAAGACACACGTGGACTGACCCAGTGACTGATTACGGGCCTGTTGGGGGCGGGGAGAAGCGGGGAGTGGCAGGTATTGTTGGCGAGAATAGCCACTCCCCCTTTAGCTCTCGCTCCACTGACGACGTCCTTCTTCTGAAGAATGTAGCCACGTAGCTCAGGAGCGTCACAGTATTTAACATGTATCTCTTGAAGAGAGAGAGTCATTGGCCTAACTATTGGAGTTAATAGATACAGTTCCTCCTCATGTGTCCTGAAACAGTGCATGTTCCACTAATGGTGAGGTTTTTTTTACTATGACCTTCCTCTTCCCATTGCTACGTTGTGGCTATACTACAACGGAGAGGTGGGAGAGGAGGATCAGTTGAGGGACTCTCTGTTTCCTTCACGCAAACGTCAATGTCGATGTCGATACCGGCGATGGTACTGTCATTGTCAGATCCATCGTACAGCAACAATGTCACATGGTCCGATGGCTTTGGAGCGGATCACTTTGGCTAGTCAGCCTTCGTTCATAGCTTGGGTTTTGCGGATGCCGGCGAGGCCAATGTGACAAACACTCTGCTGGATCTCTTCCCATCTATGACATATGGCTTTTCTGTCTATGCTCACATTACGTTTGGCAATTTTCAATGTTTCAGCGATAGGAAGATGGCAACGCGGGACCAGCGGCGCAGACTGGCAGCTGCATTTACAGGTAGATGTCCCTGCTCAGTTAGCAAAGTGTGAGTGCTAACACAAACCTCCTGCAATGACTGCTTCAACGTCGAGGCAAAAGACTTGACAAAATTTGGTGACTGAGTGGCCTTAAATTTCTTCTTTGTGTCAGAATATGAGACGCACTGTGTACAGTCCCTGCTCCATATCAAATGGGCCTAGAAGCAGCTATCACAGCCCGATGGTGCAGTGCACTGAAAACCTGTGGCTTTGGCGCCACATCGGTCACATATAGCCCGACCGTTACAACGAACAGTGGTGTGACCAAAGCTTTGGCAGCTGAAGAAGTGCATTGGATTTGGGACATAAGGTTAGACCTTAAGGAACAGGAAGCATACTGTAATACACTCGGGCAACTTTGGCAGATTGAATGTCAGGATAAACGACACTGACTTTTGAAGCTCACCATCAATCGTTTTCCTTACAAATTTCTAGTCTATCCATATCTATGAAGTCCTCGCGTAGTACAGCAACTTAATGACTGTTTAGTCCAGTCTGCATGTCGCCGTTGACAGGATATTCCCCAAGTAGCTTGGCATTCAACAGCTTCTGTACAGGATGAGATTTTCAATCTGCAGCGGAGTGTGCGCCGATGTGAAACTTCCTGGCAGATTAAAACTGTGTGCCGGTTGCCTTTCACAGGCAAGTGATCTACCAACTGAACTACCCAAGCACGACTCACGCCCCGTCCTCACAGCTTTGCTTCCACCAGTACCTCGCCTCCTACCTTCCAAACTTTACAGAAGCTCTCCTGCGAACCTTGCAGGACTAGCACTCCTGGGTGCACTTCCTCCCTCCGCCCCCCGCCACTCCAGCTGCCTGTGGGAATACTTCTTTCATGAGTGCCAGTTCTGCAAGGTTCGCAGGAGAGCTTCTGTAAAGTTTGGAAGGTAGGAGGCGAGGTACTGGCAGAAGTAAAGCTGTGAGGACGGGGCGTGAGTCGTGCTTGGGTAGCTCAGTTGGTAGAGCACTTGCCTGCGAAAGGCAAAGGTACCGAATTCGAGTCTCGGTCCGGCACACAGTTTTAATCTGCCAGGAAGTTTCAGCTTCTGTACAGCTTTGTATTTGGGGAGCCATCGTAGTCTCCAGCAGAAGAACACCCAATATGCAACCTCTCGATAGATCTGCGTCGCTCTGCCAGTCCCTCAAGAGCATTATGTATCTAAAATGGCAACAGGTTTTCAAAAGAACCATGCACACGTTTCATGACAAGAAGTCACATACCACACTTTAAATACTGTCCGTGACTTTCAGAAATGGCCCAGATGGATTAGCCACACGAATTTTAGGATTTTGGGTGTTCATACTGTCCAACAACTCATCCGAGCTGCTGGGAGTAGAAACATTTGATTTATGTTTCATGGTGTTCCCACAGGCAGCTGGAGGGGCGGGAGGTGGAGGGAGGAAGTGCACCCAGACAGAGCCCCACTTGCCTCAGTAGGCCATATACATCTGAGGTGCGGCAGGTTGCACAGAGGTTGCCCACTAGTGACAGTTCTTCCTCAAGAGACAAGCATCTCATCAGCAGGAAGCACATCTAGAGACTGAGTGGTTTTTTGTAGAGGTTTTACCTCCCTCATGGTCCGGGCAGTTAAGCGAATATTACCAGTTCCTGGGGTACCCAATGTTCCACTGCTGCTCTTTAGGCCACAAGCAAAGCTACACATTGGAGGGTGCTACACCTGGAGCAAGAAGCCATGCGTCAAAGGGCTGTGACCTATGTGAAGACGAGTGAGGAGGACCTTATCTTTTCGATGTGGCTATAAGAAGGTATGCAGTATCCATGTGTGAGCTTTGCTTCCTTCTCCATCATTTACTGCTGGAGGAGGGCGTCATGGATATCCTGAACTACTTTATCAGCTGGATACAAGCGTTGCAGACTTAAGAGCACCCAGGGAATCGGAACAGATGGGGAATTTAGCAGGCACGGCATCTGCTCCAGCGCTCTCGAGATTGCATCAAATACAATGAGCTCTGCAGGCGTCCACACCTGAAGGACACGATCAGGGAAAACAACAGAGCGACCAACAGAGACCTCTGTTTAGACCCGCCTTTGGAGACCGCCACATAGCTGTGGTGCCCATTTAAAACGTAGGAAAATATCGCTGCACTAACTATACTATAATTCCAGACAAGAACAGCTTATTGTGTTGTTCTCCAAATCCAAATACCCTTTGAGAGAAGTGGCGTGCATCTGTAGTTAAATTCAATTACTCTGAGCCTCTGCAGTAACCTGGTTGATGGTCAGATAAAAACACAGATGTGAGAGTGTACATGTCCCGTACCAAGGGATTGCAGAACACATGCTGCATGGACCCCAAATGCCTCATTGCCCATGGACGATTTATACAGAAGTGTTCCCCAGCAAATCATACTATTACTCATCCAGCTATAGAAGTGGGAGTAGGGAGGAGCTGACATGCCTGACGCATCATGAGAATAAGCCACCAGATGGTAAGATGCAGTTCACAGCCTCAGCACAGAGACTGGGTTTGGGCCTGTCCCAGTAGGAGCCTGTGGCTGCATGATGTACAGCTTCAGTTATCTTCAGGCATGGAGATCTTGTCAACTCATTTCAGTTCCTCCTGGGGAATGTCAGATCCCTGCAAGTCACAACAAGTTTGAAGTAGTTCAAGATGTTGTGCAGTACAATTTCTATTGCATACTCTCTTAAGCATCTAGATTTTGTGTGGTTAGGTTCTCTGTGGGAATTTCAAGTTCCCACCACCCACTAACAGTGTCCCAAAAGAAAAGCGCTTTATTGACTTAAAAGAGCCACAGTTTCCCTCTTAAACCCCTTTGGATACAGAAGGGTGAAATCATCTTAGAACTACCCTCTTTGCGCTTGACCATTAAAAACGAGTGAATGATGGCTGCTCAGTGTCCAGGCAGTGTAGCAAGAAGCAGCTCCACAACCGACCACTGCTCCCAAGTTTCGACAATTTAACAGTAACGAATTACGCTGGTCAGAATATGGCGCCCAACTCAAAGCACGCAAGCAAGCAAGCTGCACACCCTACGACGTTAACGGTATGACGTGCATTCCTTTCTTTTTTATCGGTGGTCAGAGCCGATATGTACCTCATATGGATCAACTTATTTCCCGACTCTGGGCCGGAAGCTGTTAATTGCGAGGAACTCTTTCATCTCAACCAAGATTATGAATCACAAATTCATGTTGCTGCAGAGAGAATTAAAATTTTTCGTTTTAAGAAGCACCCTAAACAGTCTTTCGCTGAACGCCTTGAACCAAGTTAAGGAAGGGCGGAAGGTTCTGAATGGCATACTACTGTTCAAGACAATGTGCAACCACGACTTGGGCCTCTCCCCCCAGGCTATGTATGAGCAGGTTGCTCACGAACTACAGCGATGGAGAGTGACTGGAATGGTACAACCCATTTCAGGACCTCGGTGGCTATCACCCTTGGTGGTATTAAACATCTATATGGTCACTCTGCAATTCACACTTAAGTGACTGGCAGAGTGTTCATCGAACCATTTTCATACTACTACTCTACCATTCCACTCTCGAATGGCGCGTGGGAAAAAGGAACAGCTAAATCTTTCCGTTAGAGCTCCGATTTCTCTTATTTTATTATCATTTCCCCCTACGTAGGTGAGAGTCAACAAAATATTTTCGCATTCGGAAGAGAAAGTTGGTGATTGAAATTTCGTAAATAGATCTCGCCGCAAGGGAAACCGCCTTTATTTCAGTGACTGCCACCCCAACTCGCCCATCATTTCAGTGAGACTCTCACCCCTATTGCGCGGTAACGCGAAACGAGCAGCCCTTCTTTGCACTTCTTCGATGTCCTCCGTCAATCCTACCTGGTAAGGATCCCATACCGCGCAGCAATATTCCAGCAGAGGACGGTCAAGTGTAATGTAGGCTGTCTCTTTAGTGGGTTTGTCGCATCTTCTAAGTGTTCTGCCAACAAAGCGCAGTCTTTGTTTCGCCTTCCCCACTGTGTTATCTATGTGGTCCTTCCAATTTAAGTTGCTCATAATAGTAATGCCTAGGTATTTAGTCGAATTGACAGCCCTTTTGTTTGTGCGATGTATCGTGTACCCAAATTTTGTCGGACTTCTCTTACTACCCATGTGGATGACCTCGCACTTTCCTTTGTTTAGTGCCAATTGCCGCTTTTCGCACCATACAGAAATTCTCTCTAGATCATTTTGTATTTGGAATTGATCGTCTGATGATTTTACTAGACGGTAAATTACAGCGTCATCTGCAAACAATCTAAGGAGGCTGCTCAGATTATTAGATAAAAAAAGCCTTAAGGAAGTTTACGCCCATGTGCTGCTTTTAATAAGCCCACAAACCGGAGAAATTTATGGATAGACTGGGACAGGACACATTCTTTTCGAAGACTGACTGGTAATTGTAAGTATGCCTCACATCACTCGACGTGCAGTCCAACCAATATTTTGTGATCAACTCCTGACCTGGGTTTGTCCCAATTTCAAACACTACTGTAGAAAGTGCTTCAGGTCTGGGTATATTTCATTGGCTCCTGAAACAATTGAGAACCAAAACACCGCTCATATGTTGTTGTCAAGCACTGTATGCCTGCTGGTCATTTACCAGATGTAGAAAGTTTATATCAAGTACTTGCTACCACTAGCTTGAAGAGTATTAAGAAAAAGTCAACGAACAACTTTAATACTTATACCATAAATGCGCAGTCCTAAATACTCGTTCTGCTTATTCAGTCTTACCTGTGATTAAAGGTCTGCTGGCGCCCCAAAACATAATTTATCCGGACACCTGTAGCTTCTTGTCATGTTTGTTGAACTGTTTTGGAAACACTGTGCAAATGTCTGCGCCGCTGAACCGGCTGTGACGGAAATCCCGTTGTGTGAGCCCAAGAATATGAGGTCGTATTTCAGCAGTTACAAGACGCATTGTTAAGTGGTCGCCGTTTGATTCAGTTTCATCCTACCAAGAAGTGGGTGCATCTTGGTACGGGATTGGAGTTGTGCCCTCCCACACAATGGATCCGTCTGTCGAAACCATTGCTTTTGGCTCGAAAACGCTCAACAAAGCGGAGTGCAATTACAATCTGAATAAGAGTCACTCGACATTATCTATGATGTTCTCAAGTTCCACCAATGCTTGTATGTTCAGAAGTTCTATCTGATTATAGATCACCTGCCTTTAATGCTTTGTTCAGTACTTCCAGGTCTGTCACAAAACAGGTAGCGCAAAATTTGGTACTGTGGACACTGTTACTGTCAATTATGAATACAAGTTGTTGTACAGGCCCACTGCATAACATTCGAATGCTGATTCCTTGTCTCGGTTACAGGTTAGTACCGACACTGGGTTTGAGGTATAGTGTTATCACACTGATACTCAAGACTAGGAAATTCAATTTTTTCCACTTGACTTTAGGGGTATTGCTGGACTAACAGTTGCAGACATAGCTCTTCAGTTAGTTTTCCAGTAAGTATAAAATTGTGATCACATAGACTGAAAGAAATTCCCCATCCAATGGCGCGCCGCTACTTTTTGCATTGTCACTCGGTATTCGTGCGGTCAGGTGTTCTTCTGCTGCACACAGAGAATGAGGATGCACAGGTTGTGATTCCTCACTCCCTCCAGTGGCGAGTTGTCACTGTTGCATCAAAGTGATTGGAAGGTTGTTCGCACACAGTAACTTGCCCACCGTGATTGTACTAGGCAGGTTATTGACACCCAAATTCAGGAAGTTATGTCTCGCTGTAGCGCGCGCACGTGCGTGTGCTTGTGAGCGCGCGCACTCGTCTCCGCTACGCCACGACCGTTGCGACAGTGTCGACGTGTCCACAGTGATTTCTCGAACAGTGACCCGTTGTTGGTGACACGCATACACTAAATTCCCTAGCGTGGTCACCATGTCGTCCACACCGAAGTTCTTTCTGAGGTACTTGTCTCTGACAACCGAACGCAGTTCACGGTTGCCAGTTTTCAACAGTTCTGTGCTGCTAACGGCATCCACAACGTAACTATTGCTGCTTTTCACTATCAGTCTAATGGTGAAGCTGAATGGTTCTTTGGAAGGCATAAAAGTCACACGGAGGAACTCCGGTCCTGCCACCTATTGGAGTGAGCGTTAAAGGTTTTTCTTTGCGAAATGAGGGGAAATCACCGGCGTAATTATTATACTATCACCACCATACTTTTTTAGCATCTCCTGTGACCAGTGTGGAAACATTTCGTTCCACCAGTCAGATTAAGTCGAGCCACAGGACGAGTTTTTGGAAAGAAACAGAGTCGGTAGCACAGTGTCATTAAACAATATTGTGCAGATGGCCCGAGACTCGTGTAAAGTTCCTCTGGGCCGCACCAGCATCTGCAAAACTAGATGCGGATCCCGTACGTCAGAGGTTCCACCGTAAAATAATGGCCAGCAGACGCAGCTCGCCGCTGAAGTCCGCAACTGCAGTCGTCTCCGCCTTTCCACCAGTCGCCGTTCAGGACGGTGGAGGTCGAGGGTCGAGGCGGAGAGGCAGACGGCAGGCCACCTCTGTCGCCCGTCCTGAAGCCCGAGCCGATCTCTGCAGAGGCGCCATCCCCAGACAGCCATCACGGCACCTCCTGCAGACAGCCCGACCGCCAGCATCAGGGGGGGGGGGGGTGCACGATGCGCCCAGTTTTTCGGCTGCTGTCCCCAGTCACTAGCGGGTAGTTACCGGGGTGCTGACAGGGTGCTGTCATCGTCTCATTACACTTCCTGCCTTCTCAACTACACTCCTGGAAATTGAAATAAGAACACCGTGAATTCACTGCCCCAGGAAGGGGAAACTTTATTGACACATTCCTGGGGTCAGATACAACACATGATCACACTGACAGAACCACAGGCACATAGACACAGGCAACAGAGCATGCACAATGTCGGCACTAGTACAGTGTATATCCACCTTTCGCAGCAATGCAGGCTGCTATTCTCCCATGGAGACGATCGTAGAGATGCTGGATGTGGTCCTGTGGAACGGCTTGCCATGCCATTTCCACCTGGCGCCTCAGTTGGACCAGCATTCGTGCTGGACGTGCAGACCGCGTGAGACGACGCTTCATCCAGTCCCAAACATGCTCAATGGGGGACACATCCGGAGATCTTGCTGGCCAGGGTAGTTGACTTACACCTTCTAGAGCACGTTGGGTGGCACGGGATACATGCGGACGTGCATTGTCCTGTTGGAACAGCACGTTCCCTTGCCGGTCTAGGAATGGTAGAACGATGGGTTCGATGACGGTTTGCATGTACCGTGCACTATTCAGTGTCCCCTCGACGATCACCAGTGGTGTACGGCCACTGTAGGAGATCGCTCCCCACACCATGATGCCGGGTGTTGGCCCTGTGTGCCTCGGTCGTATGCAGTCCTGATTGTGGCGCTCACCTGCACGGCGCCAAACACGCATACGACCATCATTGGCACCAAGGCAGAAGCGACTCTCATCGCTGAAGACGACACATCTCCATTCGTCCCTCCATTCACGCCTGTCGCAACACCATTGGAGGTGGGCTGCACGATGTTGGGGCGTGAGTGGAAGACGGCCTAACGGTGTGCGGGACCGTAGCCCAGCTTCATGGAGACGGTTGCGAATGGTCCTCGCCGATACCCCAGGAGCAACAGTGTCCCTAATTTGCTGGGAAGTGGCGGTGCGGTCCCCTACGGCACTGCGTGGGATCCTACGGTCTTGGCGTGCATCCGTGCGTCGCTGCGGTCTGGTCCCAGGTCGACGGGCACGTGCACCTTCCGCCGACCACTGGCGACAACATCGATGTACTGTGGAGACCTCACGCCCCACGTGTTGAGCAATTCGGCAGTACGTCCACCCGGCCTCCCGCATGCCCACTATACGCCCTCGCTCAAAGTCCGTCAACTGCACATACGGTTCACGTCCACGCTGTCGCGGCATGCTACCAGTGTTAAAGACTGCGATGGAGCTCCATATGCCACGGCAAACTGGCTGACACTGACGGCGGCGGTGCACAAATGTTGCGCAGCTAGCGCCATTCGACGGCCAACACCGCGGTTCCTGGTGTGTCCGCTGTGCCGTGCATGTGATAATTGCTTGTACAGCCCGCTCGCAGTGTGCGGAGCAAGTATGGTGTGTCTGACACACCGGTGTCAATTTGTTCTTTTTTCCATTTCCAGGAGTGTATATTCGAATTCGGGCATCCACCCCGCCATTCACGTGACACAGCACTACAGGACGGTGGTGCACAGGTCTGTGGGGCAGGAGTGTACTGCGAGACCACGTTCTTCGGCCGACACCGAAGTTGGAACCAGACGCAGCGGCGAACCAGACGCAGCGGCGAACCAGACGCAGCGGCGAACCAGACGCAGCGGCGAACCAGACGCAGCGGCGAACCAGACGCAGCGGCGAACCAGACGCAGCGGCGAACCAGACGCAGCGGCGAACCAGACGCAGCGGCGAACCAGACGCAGCGGCGAACCAGACGCAGCGGCGAACCAGACGCAGCGGCGAACCAGACGCAGCGGCGAACCAGACGCAGCGGCGAACCAGACGCAGCGGCGAACCAGACGCAGCGGCGAACCAGACGCAGCGGCGAACCAGACGCAGCGGCGAACCAGACGCAGCGGCGAACCAGACGCAGCGGCGAACCAGACGCAGCGGCGAACCAGACGCAGCGGCGAACCAGACGCAGCGGCGAACCAGACGCAGCGGCGAACCAGACGCAGCGGCGAACCAGACGCAGCGGCGAACCAGACGCAGCGGCGAACCAGACGCAGCGGCGAACCAGACGCAGCGGCGAACCAGACGCAGCGGCGAACCAGACGCAGCGGCGAACCAGACGCAGCGGCGAACCAGACGCAGCGGCGAACCAGACGCAGCGGCGAACCAGACGCAGCGGCGAACCAGACGCAGCGGCGAACCAGACGCAGCGGCGAACCAGACGCAGCGGCGAACCAGACGCAGCGGCGAACCAGACGCAGCGGCGAACCAGACGCAGCGGCGAACCAGACGCAGCGGCGAACCAGACGCAGCGGCGAACCAGACGCAGCGGCGAACCAGACGCAGCGGCGAACCAGACGCAGCGGCGAACCAGAGGCGTCGGTGCACACACACCCTCGAGAGGCTCCACACCCCACCGCAGCCAGGGCATTCGTGCGCCGCTCAGCCCAGTATACAGTCTTCGCTTATGACGACAGCATCGTCTTGCGTCGGATCCAGCAGCACGAGCTGTATTACAACCCGCAAGTGTATTGAAATTGGCAGTCACCTGTACACAGAGATTTTCACTGTGTCCTGTCTCAAGCGACAAGACAGTGCTCAGCGACAGTAAGAAATACAGGTGATATTCCTATGGACAAGGCCTGAAATACTTAAATTTCGTATGTGTTGTATTATCCACTCGAACTCTTCCAGAAGTAAACCTACGACTAAATACGGTGCTGACGAGTGTTATTTCGTCTGTCACTACATGTACAGAAACAGTTAATATTATAAGCTGGTTTGAGCGGTGGGAGGTGTGCCCCCGTTGCCGAGAGTGGATATATGGAAATCAGCCCTGAGACCGGACTAACAGCCCGCACACCCTCTCCGAAGTCCCCAAAATCGTGGGGGGAGCTTACCATTCGGCATTGAATGAGCCCGACCCACCTTAATACAATTCCTCAGGTACACCCAACCACCCATCTTGTATTGGTTCAGCCGTCTCCCTTTGTCGCAAGCAGTCACACTTGTAATGTCCCTTCACATCACGTCAAAACCAACACCCGTAAGACTTGTGTCCCTTTGTCATGAACTGTACTCCCTGGAGATTCATTTTCTCTGCACTGCTCCACTTACCGTAGTCCCTCAATACCGCTCGCTAATTTCGCGAGTCACTGAGCTTACAAGGTAGTCGCACGAATGTCACCCTCGTTCTATCGTCTGGTTCAGTGCTTTCCATAATACCAGCAACCACCTCGCTCGCCGTGTCCTGGGTATACGAAGTGCGGCACAGCGGCGCGGACCTGGTTAACTGCTCGCGTCCGTAACGTGACTCAGTCATGTTTCTCACAGCATGCGCAGGTGTAACGTAACAGCTGGTGGGTGTCTTTCAACGACTCCCCTTCACCACATCCGTCACTATCCTACTTGCCCAACTACTCTTAGTACGTGGATACATTAAATCGCGGGCCATAGAAATTTTACAGTTAAACATTCTTTTGTTTAGACAACCACAACACATCACAAAGACATTAGACCATATCAGATATGCAATCACTAGAGAAATACTTATAATAAAATGTTGCCGTTCGGGAGTGAGGAATCCCAGACAGCTGTGTCTGTAACTCTATAGCTACCTTGCTGATAACTCCCCTTATGTATCTTGCATCACATCATCTTCAACGACGTTGTTTCAGTCAGCACGACACTAGCATTGAAAACATTGATGGGCCCACCGGTAATTTCCAAGAATGATTGCCTATCTAAGTCACGAGGTCTAAACGATACATATCGAACGTGCGATTGTAAATCGTTCACGAGACTCTGGTGGCCGGCGTTATGATCAATTATTTGTGATCGTCATTTTTATCAGTTTCGGTCGTTCCTTTAGATGTTCTAAATTACACACGTCGGTGAATTATTTGTGATTTGCTTGGGAAACCCGGACGATTCCTGTCGATAATGAGTGTGATGTCTGGTGTTCTTGACGTTTCTTCGGCGTATTCTCTCACATGGAAAAATATAATTCCATGCTTATCCAGCGTAGACAATTGTTTGACTTTTTGTCGCATATTGACTTTTTCTCGCATATATGGAGTACTACCGGAGGAGGAAAGCAGGGCCTGTGTAGACTGTGGTGTTGCGAAGTGTGTAAAACTTCGTAAGAGGAGTTTCGAAGCTGAAATACCGTTACGATTTCATTGCAGACAGTGCGGAAAACGAATGAGTATCAGGAAGAATATGTGGTTTGACTCTTCCAAATTATCCATCCAGACCAGCGTAATTCTTCTATCTTGCTGGATTCGACACTACACCTTGCAAGCAACAGCATCGGAAACTGACTTATCTGCTAATACTGTGTGTGACTATTTCGGGTTTTGCAGAGAATTGTGTTACGTGGTAGTTACAAACGACAGTGTACCATTTGGTGGACCGCGCAAAGTTGTGGAAGTGGACGAATCTCATATGGCTAGAAGGAAGAACCAGAGAGGATGACCTTCAAAGAGTGAAATCGATCATATTTTGGTATTCGGTGCAATAGGAAGAGTGTCCCGGAAATGTTTCATTGTGTGAATATTGTCCAGAGACAAGGCCACTTTAGTGGGTCTTATAAAGCACTTCATACTGCCTGGTACTGAAGTCATTACAGACAGGTTTCAGTCCAACAAGACTCTGAAAGCTGAAGGATTGGACCACGAGTTCGTGAACCACTCTGCAGAGTTCCTGTCTTCGGATGACCCCAGAGTGCACACGCAGAACGTCGAGCAGCTATGGAAATCTGTGAAGACTTCCATTAAAAGAGAAGGGCGTCCAGGACAAAGAGACGAACTGTACTTGTTTCAGTACCTCTATTTCCACAACTTGCGTTGCAGGGAAAAGTTAACGCATGTGACACTCGGCCGATATTCTTGCATGATATTGGCAGAGTTTACCCTGGATATGGCAAAAAGAAAATTGTCCCTGTAGCGTACACATCACATGGACTGTCACATAACGACTACACCGACCATGAGTAAGGTAAGTCGTCTCCTTTGTAATTACAAGTACTTTTGTAACGCTCTTCTTTTGTTGTTTCTGTAGTGACCACTGCAAGCACACTCATAACGCCCGCCACCAGGGTCGCATAATCGATTTATAATCGCGCGTTCGATATGTATCGTTTAGACCCCGTGACTTCGATATGCAATCGTTCTTGGAATTTACCTGCCCACCTCTTCTCCAACTCACTTTGCTCCACAACCGTCCCATCCCTAACAACTCCTAAGAAATCACTAATCCTAGTCATGTAATGAGCAACTTTTACTTATAGTCTACGTATCGTCTGTCGACCCGGCCTCGCGAAGGTAATTCACACTGCGACAACTGTACAACTTCCAGCTCCGGGACGACCGAACTAACAACACAGATAATACTACTCACGTACTTGCGCTGCTGTCCAGTTTACGGCACCGTCTCGCCCAGAACGTGCTGCTGCTGCTGCTGGGACAGCCACTCCGTTGCGCCCGCCCGAAGCCGACCACGCATCGACGCTTAGGAAGCCATGTCTTCTTTTCGAAGCCAATGCACACCCAAAACGTCCCTCGCCGTCATGGCCGGAAAAGCTCACAGGGAATCTGTAATTTAGATCTTAAGGCTATCAGAAGATTATAATCAAAGTGCGCCCGAATTTCCTTTTCCATCAGTGCACTTTCTCTTGTTAAGGTCTTCAGTCGCAACACTAATTTGGTTCAGCTCCACAGGCTAGTCCGTTCTGTGCGGATCTCTTTATCTCTTCATCTCTGCGTGACCACAGAAAGCCACATCCTTTTGACACTGCTTACTGCCTTCAAGCACTGTTCTGCCTCTATGACGATTATTTGGTAAGGAAGGGAAGCGTTCGAGAGTACAGTGGAACGTGGCTATAAAAACATTCAAAGTGTAACTCCTCGTTTCATATCTGGTCTTTTTGAAACAAAAATGTATTCGAACTGATCATGAAAAATTCCCATATTTCATACAGAATCACAAATTCCCGCATTAAAGCAGAGAAACTTAAAAGGACAACAACAACCAATAGAATAGAGTATTATACGGACAGTAGCAAGGGGCTTTATTCAAAGAGTTCTAATGAACGTCCCTATTGTTTCATAATTATGATATAAACACAACGCACGTATTGTTAACGTCTCTTGCGTCGTTGGGAGCCGGGCAAATCAAAGAAATTTACCTTTGACTTTCGATTATAGATTCTGTTTGGACAATTATTATCAGGCATAAGTATGACCGTTCATCGTAGTGAATCATATCAAAGAAAGTGTGTTAATAAAAACAGAGTTAAGGAAAAACTATAGTGTCCTACGGTTTCGAACAAAGTATCACGAGAAGTGAACCGCATATTGGATTTTCTCTGGACAACAGTAACAATAATAAATTATTCAATATTAATATTAAAAGGAATAGTTTCCAACGGGAAAAATATCGTGCTGGGTTAAATGAACCCTGTGATCTTTGAAGGAATTAATTCGGTGTACAGGGACTACGCAAATCAGATAATTCTGAAACCGAATAGGGCTCCTGATAACGGTTAATGAGCATCTTTGGCAACAACCGCCAAACAACGCAGCCAACCGATGATGTTAATTTGAATTTAAACGTATTGATCATCAAATATTGAATAAAATGTGTCGCCTCGGTTTCATGTTCTCGACAAGGCGAAGAATACCGGCTGGGCACAGAAAAAGGACATTACGTAGAAGTGCCAGCAGGCAGCAATAGGAAGCGTCAAAAAGGACCTGTAATAAACGAGTGTCGTTGTAACCGAGATTCGTATTTTCAGTCTACTCGGGTGACAAATGGTAATGAACAAATTTATTCAAGCGTTGTTTTATTTTACATACAGTATTCACTCTTAGACTGACCGTTTTGGTTAGTGTTACAGGGCCAGATCAGTCAATCATCCAGGCTGTTGCCCCTGCAACTACTGAAAAGGCTGCTGCCCCTCTTCAGGAACCACACGTTTTTACTAATGTATTTACTCCTTTGACTAGTTACAGGTGAAATCCTTAGGTAGTACACAAGGAATCAACACAAAGTTTTCTGCTTACCTCTCTAAATACGCAGTTCCCGCCAACGCCATTGTAGCCCGCATTAGAGATCAATGCAGGAGTATAGATCTGATGGATTGCACTGAAATTCCTCTCAACAATAGATTCCGCGTCTCTTAGGCGGCCGCACAACGGCAGTCAAGTGCGATACCGCCGCCGGGTGGAATCCCACACACACATTGTGTGCTGCTGATCTGCCCTCCATCTTATGAGCGTGGAGACTGCAGGGCGACACGTCGATCCTGACTTGCAGGTTTTCCATCGCAGTGAGGCCCACGTTCAAGGTGACAGTACAGTGCTTCGCGTTACGCCGTGGCGCCACTCCAGTACTATTAAGTGAATAGCTTCATCACATTTATTTGTTCATCCACTAACCAACTACGTATCTCAAGCAAGCGATAATCAGAGTTCAGCGAATCTGATATCGATGTGGAGGAAATTGCATTATTGCTTCTTGACTAGAGTGTTTGTGCGCACGTCTTGTGAATTATTTTCAGTGCACACATTCTGGGAAACACTGGACAGAGGTAAAATATAATCAATCGAGCCCGATTTGTTGTTTGAACTATCTGACAGAGCACGTGTAAATCGTCCAAATTCGAATCGATTACTTTTGCTTATAAACAATTCACGACACATTTTGTCAAATTCATTGAACGTCTGAGATTAGTAAAATTTTGTATGATCTCTTTCACAGACGTAGAAGGAGTAATCTTTAGAAGGAGTGATCTTTCTGGGTGTTGGGGCAATAAGAAATGCTTTTCTTCGCAGTGGAGCCAATATGGTTACTCTTCTTCATATTATAGACTGAGGTGACGGGAGTCCTGGGATAGTATAAATGGTTAGTGCACTGGTAGAGCTACCATCTGTACTCAGGTGATTCGTGTGGAACGGTCTTCGACGTGATTATGGTTGCATGGCTGGAACTAACAGACTTTGAACGCAGAATGGCAGTTAGGGCTAGATGCATGGGACATTCCGTTCCGGAAATCGTAAGAGAATTCAGTACTGCAAGGTCCACATCGTCGAGAGTGAGTCGAGAGTCCCAAATTTCAGGCATTACCTCTCACCGTGGCCAAAGCAGGGTTCGACGGTCTTCACTTAACGACCGACAGCAGCAGCGTTTGCGCAAGTTGTCAGTCGAAACAGACAAGCAACAACAGTTAGGGCAGTGGGGCAAAATTTCGCGTTAACGGGCTACGGCAGCTGACCACCGATGCGTGTGCCCTTGCCAACAGCTCGACATCGCGTGTAGCTCGCCTCCTGGGCTCGTGACCGTATCGGTTGGACGTTTGAGGACTAGAAAACAGTGCCCTGGTCAAATGATTCCCGATTTGAGCTGTGAAGAGGTGATGGTACGGTTCGCGTTTGGCGCAGACCCCTCGAAGCCGTGGACTGAAGTTGTCAACAAGGCAGTGTGCAAGCTGGTGATGGTTCCAAAATGTCGTGGCCTTTGTTTACACGGAACAGACAGGGTTCTGGTTATGTTCGTCTACTTTGAAACCATTTGCAGCCATTCGTGGACTTCATTTTCCCACACATTGATGGAATTTTTACGGATTACAGTGCGCCATTTCACCGGGCCACAGCTAATCGATACTGATTTCAAGAGTATTGTGGGCGGTTACAGCGAATGTTTTGCCCACCCAGATCGCCCTACATGAATCCCATCGAACATTTAGGGGACATAATCGAGAGCTCGGTTCGTGCAGAAATCCCACACCGGAAACATTTTCGCGATTACGCACGGCTACAGAGGCAGCGCGGCTCAATATTTCTACAGGGGACTTCCAACGACGTGTTGAGCCCGTGCCACGTAAAAGTTGCTGCACTGCAGGTCCAACACGATATTAGGAGGTGTCCCACGACTTTTGTCTCCTCAGTGTATACAGGGTGGTCCACTGATCGTGACCGGACCAAATATCACACAAAATAAGCGTCAGACGAAAAAACTACAAAGAACGAAACTCGTCTAGCTTGAAGGGGGAAACGGTTGGACCTCCAGATGTCGCTGCCATAGGTCAAACGGATATCAACTGCGTTTTTTAAAAATAAGAACCCCCATTTTTTATTACATATTCGTGTAGTATGTGGAGATATGAATGTTTTAGTTGAACCCCTTTTTTCGTTTTGTGATAGATGGCGCTGTAATAGTAACAAACATTGGCTCGCAATTTTAGACAAACAGTTGGTGACAGGTAGGTTTTTTAAAATTAAAATACAGAACGTAGGTACGTTTGAACATTTCATTTCGGTTGTTCCAATGTGATCCATGTACCTTTACGATATTATTTCTGAGAACGCATGCTGTTACAGCGTGATTATCTGTAAATACCACATCATTGCAATAAATGCTCAAAATGATGTCCGTCAACCTCTATGCATTTGGCAATACGTGTAACGACATTCCTCTCAACAGCGAGTAGTTCGCCTTCCGTAATGTTCACACATGCATTGACAATCCGCTGACGCATATTGTCAGGCGTTGTCGGTGGATTATGATAGCAAATATACTTCAACTTTCCCCACAGAAAGACATCCGGGGACATCAGATCCGGTGAACGTCCGGGCCATGGTATGGTGCTTCGATGACCAATCCATCTGTCATGAAATATGCTATTCAATACCGCTTGAACCGCACGCGAGCTATGTGCCGGACATCCATCATGTTGGAAGTACATCGTCATTCTGTCATGCAGTGAAACATCTTGTAGCAACATCGGTAGAACATTACCTAGGAAATCAGCATACATTGCACCATTTAGATTGCCATGGATAAAATGGGGGACAATTATCCTTCCTCCCATAATGCCGCACCATACATTAACCCACCAAGGTTGCTGATGTTCCACTTGTCGCAGCCATCGTGGATTTTCCGTTGCCCAATAGCGCATATTATGCCAGTTTACGTTGTCGCTGTTGGTGAATGATGCTTCGTTGCTAAATAGAAAGCGTGCAAGAAATCTGTCATCGTCCCGTAATTACTCTTGTGCCCAGTGGCAGAACTGTACACGACGTCGGCCATGCAATTCCTGGTGCATAGAAATATGGTACGGGTGCAATCGATGTCAATGTAACATTCTCAAAACCGACGTTTTTGAGATTGCAGATTCTCGCGCAATTTGTCTGCTACTGATGTGCGGATTAGCCGCGACAGCAGCTAAAACACCTACTTGAGCATCATCATTTATTGCAGGTCGTGGTTGACGTTTCACATGTGGCTGAACACTTCCTGTTTCCTTAAATAACGTAACTATCCGGCGAAAGGTCCGGACACTTGGATGATGTCGTCCAGGATACCGAGCAGCATACATAGCACACGCCCGTTGGGCATTTTGATCACAATAGCCACACATCAACACGATATAGACCTCTTCCGCAATTGGCAAACGGTCCATTTTAACACGGGTAATGTATCACGAAGCAAATACCGTCCGCCCTGGCGGAGTGTTACGTGATACCATGTACTTACACGTTAGTGACTATTACAACGCCATGTATCACAAAGCGATGAAAGTGGCCCACTAAAACTTTCATATTTCTTTACGTACTACACAAATATGTAATAAAAAATGGGGTTCCTATTTAAAAACCACAATTGATATCCGTTTGACCTATGGCAGCGACATCTAGCTAGACGAGTTTCGTTCTTTGTAGTTTTTTCGTTTGATGCTTATTTCGTGAGTTATTTGGCCCGGTCACTATCTATGGACCACCCTGTATATACAGGGTGCGGAAAAACGATTAACCCTAAGTGTAGCGCAGAAAGGTAGGATCAAACGAAGCACTTCGAGTTTTGAAACTAGGTGTTACATCTGCATGTTTTTGGCGCTGCAGGAACTTAACTGAAATCCGACATACAGACAGACGTCTTCACTCAAAATGCAATGTAATTCACAGAAAACGTATACTTAAATGAAATGGTTGTAGTAATCAATAGTCACGATGAGAAGAATAGAAACTGCAAGCAACGCAAGTGTATCGCACTGACGTACCACACAGCACTTCTTCATGTATGAAAACAGTCAGATGTCCATGTTTCAATGTATCCTAAAAAGGACGAGTCACGTAGTTCCCGTATATAACTGGCTGCTGGTTTGTGCATGCGGTGATGGCGCTCGATAGATTCGCAGATGGGAATCGGCGAATTCACATCAGGTGCATTTGGTGGACAAGACATTAACGTTATTTCACTATCGTTCTCCTCGAACCACTGTAGCACGATTTCGGCTTTGAAACACTGACAATTGTACCGCTGAACGATGAAATTATCGTGAGTGAAGATATCGTGAGTGAAGATATCGGGCGTGAGGGGGATGCAGGTGGTTCGCAATTGTCTGCTTGTCTTCGATTACTACCACGGGTCCCATAGAAGCGCGGGAGAATGTGTATCGTAGCATAATACTGCTCCCACCAGCCTGCGTCAGTGGCGCGGTTCAAGTTTCACGCAGTCGTCGCTCTGGACGACTGCGATTCTGAAGACGACCATCAACCTGGTGTAGCGAAAACGTGATTCATCCAACAAGCCGACACACTTCCAGTGATACTCGGTCGAATCTCGATGATCTCGAGTGAATTACAATCGTAATTGACGTTGTCGTTGGGCCAACATTTGAATACGCAGAGCCCCTCGTTCAACAAAGTGCGCCAAATGGTGTGCTCCGAAACGTGTGCGCGTCCACCGGCACTGTGCTCTCTCGCAGAGGCGCCACAGATTGGCATCTGTGCCACTTTACAGAGTAGACGAGACTCCAGACCGCACGTTCTGTGAAGAGTCGTAGGTGTCTAGCCACTTCGTGCACAGTGGAGTTTCACTGCCCTCTTAACACTTTCTGTAGATGCTCTCGTGAACATTCGAGATACTCGTTACAGGCTCTGCGTAATAATAATCTGCCCTTTGCCAAAGTCGCTTATCTCAGCGGATTTCTGCATTTGCGACGCATATCGTCTCTAGCGTAATCCCCCATCCGTGTGTGCTCGGCTTACATACTTATCTTTACAGTGAACTCCGGAGGCAAACAGATCTTGAGAACAAGATCTGTGAAAACGGTAGAGCAACCGATAGAGTCCGTCTGTTTAGATACATCCGTGAATAGAGCTACATAGTTCAGATGCTCGTTTGAAATGTCGAAAAATAGCGTATTAAAAAAAAGAACCTGAAGAGCAGTCTCTCCTGTACTGCACTAAATCTGAAATTACTCTGGGCATATGCAATAACCAGGGTGACATTTGGTTAAAACCTAGGTTTCAGCCCACACTTGTCCCACACTAGAGACTCCAACACACACTTTGCACATCCCAAACGGCCTTGTTACCGGCGCACGTTGGTAAAGGGGCTCGCCGTAGCTGGACGAGCAACAGTATGGTACGCTGGGCAAGTGAGGAACTGACATGACTGACACACCGTTGGAAGCTGCCACCGGATGTTAAACGGCATTTCTCCAGCCTCAGCACACAGACTGGGTATAGGGCTGGTCCTGTAAGCACCTGTGGCCAGCCTGATCCCCTCAGTGTACAAAGACTTCACTGACCCGTAAACTGTGGACCCACAGTCCAGCCGTGATTGCACGAAAGCCCTGTTAAACTGGATCAGATGAACTCTGTCCACTCCCCAAGACCTGTGGCTAAGACACTTCAAAATGTTCAGCGCCTTCTGGGACCTCGCCTTCAGGTCCTCTGGGTACAGTAACAGGACAGTTTGTGAAGTTTTTTGCCTAATTTTTGACTCCAGAGTCTTTAAAAGGGAATACGGTGTTCATTTTAATCGTTCTCATAGTATTCTTAATTTATGTGAATTGCTTATGTTGAAGACATTCCCACTTATCTGCAAGAAATGTAAAACCATTCTCTGGAGCCCAGCCTACCAGTCTTTTTACTGTGGGTCGCAACTGAGGAGTTGTTGCAGTACTGGAGGAGGAACACAAAGCTACAAAATCGTCCACTAATAGGGAACGTTATATGGGATTTGTTACCATACACATGATACTGTTTATGGCTACGGCAAAGAGAGAAACACGTAAAACACTGCCCCGAGGAACACCATTCTGCTGCTTGAAACTATCTGACCGCATGTCACCTACTTTATACTGCTTTGATAAGAAGGAGCGAATGAAGAAGCGGAGATGGTCACAAAGCCCCACTGGTGGACCTGCCTTAGAATACTATGACGCCAAGTAGTGATATACACATTACTGGTGTCAAGAAATATACCTATGCAGCGTTAGTTACGTAGGAAAGCCTGTTGAATAGCCACCTCCAGCCGGACTTCCTACACAGCTGGTTAAGGCGATGCTCTGATAACTACAGGGGCAAATTCAGTCCATTCCTGGTTTGAGAAATATCAAAACTGCCTCCCTCCAAGAGTTGTATGTCTACCATATCAAATCAAATCATTGTTCCTTTGACACTGACTCCAATTTCCGCAGCATGCTGTATCTGATTTGATTGCGACTGGACACAGTATCGTGAGCCACAGACAGTGCTGAACCCAGCTCCCACATGCAGAATGGGCAGTTGCAGGACTCGCTCCTACTCACTCCTTACCATGGAGGCACGGTACCGACAGAGTTTTGAATCCTGGCTGCCAGAGAAAACAATTGGCCCTGTGCTGAAAATTCACAGCTCATGAGACGTCATGAGGCTCTCCGAAACCCAATCCTGAGGGCAAGTAGAAGTCGATTCCACAGTGTATGATGGGTACTGACGTCTCCCAGTAGAAGAAATGGTCAGGGGACCGTTCTACAGAACCTTTTAGAGCCTCAATCACAAGGTGCAGAGGTAAATATAGCGAACAATCAGCGACCCTCTGACATTCATGAACCTTAAATGCAACGACTTGCAGGTCATTAGCTCGGTTGAGAGCAGCAGAGTGGTGTGCATTATTGACAGAGAAAGACATTCCTCGATTGGTCCTTTTACCCCGGTCAAGTCGTCATTGTTGTCCCTTTCGTATGGAGCTATACGCTCTATAACAGACTCTTTAAAATGCGTTTCTTGCACACACACACACACACACACACACACACACACACACACACACACACACACACACATATACAGAGGGCGCGCCTGTGCTAGCATTTTCAGTTGCTCCACTAGTGTTTAGAACAAAGTGTTCCACTGTAGGATGGGAGCCATCTATCATGGGATAGAAATTTCATTCTGACTTTCTGCTGGGGAGGGGAGCTTGCAGTGGGTAGAGGCTCAGTCTTGGGGCGAGATAGTTGCCATCCAATATCAAGGTCCATAGGTCCATTGCTTCTAAAAAGATGCAAGGGAGGGAGAGAGAGAGAGAGACCTCAGAACGGATGATATCCACATCAGTGGACTATTTGCCTCCAGCTTTTTACCCTGGGTAGGTTTCTGAGCCACAACTGCGGTTTTGTTAGTGGCAGCAGTGGATGGTGTACCACATTGAATCATTGAATCTTTGGTGGGTCATGGAGCACTGCAACATTGACAACCATGGACTTTTCTAAAATGCTGTGGGGAGGTCCATGTGTCGAAATAGCTGCAGCAGCATAAGCGCATTGACAAACACAGGTACTAGTGACGACACTAGCAATCTTAATTTGTGTAGTGCCATTGGATTCCTGGACTGGCTGTTTAAAGCCATGCTACCACCTTTCCTTTGGTTCTCATACATCTTTTTGGCCTCACCATATGGGATATACTTTGTAATCTTAATGTCCTGTACTTCCTGCTCTTCTAGAGGTACACTGCAGTCCTGACTCTGGACAGGGTGAGCCCCAGAGCAGTTCACTCCTTCATGTCTGGGCTTACCGAATTTGAATGTCAGGTAGAGGCCACTTACGGCAGAGTGCTGGCATTTGAATTCGCGCACTGGATTGGAGACATAAGGCATGTTTTCTTTTGTTAAGCGTGCAGTTTTGACATGCTCGAGAAATTTCGTGGTACTGAACATCAGGATAAGGGAGATGGATTTAAAAGATCCCAATCCATACTCTTCATGATGTTTTTCTGTCTACTAAACTTTCTGCAGTCCACTCTTCTTTCAGTTCCTCCTTGGTAATGTCCACCAGATTCCTACACATCGCAACACCTTTACTACAATTTAAGGTGGTGTGCAGCTCAATTTCGATGGAAGATTCCCCAAGGCAATGAGCTTTCTGCGAGTTCTTAACTTGTTGGGATTTAAAGTTTCTACCAACAGAGTCTCAGAACACAATCGCTTAACTGATTTTATAATGCCAGCAAGACCCTCTAAGCCTTTCTGAATACAGAAAGGCGAAACTTTCTCGAATATGCGCTCTTTCACTTGCAATTATTGGCGTGACTATTTGTTGTACAGAACTGAATGTAGCGTGTTTTTTTTTTTTTTTTTTTTTTTTCAAGTTTAGGGACAGTCCATTTTCAGAGTACCACTTAATATTGGGAAATATTTGCTACCTCTTCAGCTGATTTATCTCTAACTGGATGTATTATAACACAATGTTCAGCAGAAAGTCATTCACATATGTGAAATAGGAGTGGACCCAAAATTGGACTGTGAGGGCTCTGTTTATGATTTTCCCCAGCCACTAAAATCGTCACCCTTCTGACATTTTCTGAGTTATACTGTACCAAGAGAATGCAAAAGGTTGTGATAATCAAGTCAAACTAGTTGTGCGTAAAACCATCAGTTCCATAAAAATATAGTTTTTCTAAGAGTTTGTCATGATCAACACAATCAAATGCCTTGGAAAGAGCACCAAAAACACTAACTGGCGATATAGTATATAGCGCGAGTAAGCTCGCTTTAGTTGGAAGGAAATACAAGCAAGTGAGGCCCGAGGGTCCATACTAGGCCCATTACTATATTACTATTTCAATGTTGTGTAAATTACATGCCAGGTTAAGTAACTTCAGATACGATTCTGTATGAAGATGATTCAACAGCAGTAGTCTGCTGTACAAAACACTGAAGAATTAGCACAGAAAACGAAACAAAGTCTTCAAGAACTTGACACTTTGATAGATAATAATACTACGAAACTAAACCTAACAAGGAAACATTGTACACTTTAGGACCAAACAAACTGTTGAATATAAACACAGTTAAGTTATGAAAACAGAGAACTGATCACTGTAGGATCTGTTAAGTTTTCGTTTATGGTTACTCCAAGAAATTTGTCAAGGACTGATGATGTGGTTTGCTTACTGAAGCAGTGAAATAGTTTTGTTTATGCAGTGAGGGTTCTAAACAATTTTCATAACAGCTAAGTCAATTACTTTGTGTTTCATGCATATTTTATATCAGTTGTAATATGTGGGATAATTTTTGGGGTGGTTAGAAAGGAAGCCTCCTCCTGGTGTTCAACCTACACAAAAAAGATCAGAGTTATAACTGGAATAAACAACAGACAATCACACAAATCTTTATTTTGAAGCGTTGACTTATTGACAATTCCTCGTACGTTTATAGGGGAAACACTTCCCTTTGAGCTAAAAAACCGACATCTTTTTGAAGGAAATTCGTTTACACATGCTTATGAAACAAGGCACAAACAAGATTACACGTTTCCTTGGCAAATGCTGACGTTATTTGAAAATACTCCATTCTACATGGCTGTGAAGCTTAGCAATAAAATGCGTTCAAAGTCAAAGGACTGCAAGCTAGAACCTGGAGATGCAAACACCGAAAAATATTTAAAAAGCGAATGTTACCTATAGAACATAATGTAGGAAAAACAGGAAAGCAAAGCAAATCTAATAATCTGTTACTTGTCTTCCTCATTAAAATCATTCATAACGTAGTAGGTTTAAGTACGGACACACATAAAAAGAACATAAACTTACATTAAAAGAGAACTTGTTGTTCTGGCGTAACTACAAGTGCCAGAATAAAGACGAAGATCGCAAGACCAGAGAAGGCTGCGAAACGACGTCGGCCAATGGTCGATGGTGCGCGGAACACGACCGCACCACGACAGGAGCGCCCTCAAGCCGAAGTGAACATAAGGGCCGCTCATGGCAGCGCCGGCCACTCACATCGGCTCAGTATACGAACATTAGTGGACAGTATTAGCGGACTATTAGCACAGCCTCGAAGAGAGTTCTACGAGAACAGTTAGTTGTGATCCACAGACTGTGTGACAGACTTGGCTGAACATTGCCTGTATCACAGGACACTGGATTTAGAACAAGTGTCGCAAGCGATAGGAAACGGGCAATATAAATCAAAGTCAACCCTAGCACCAATTGGGGGGGGGGGGGGGGGGGGGGGCAAAAATTGCGCTCAGTATTTGTTTTATTTCGGTAGTACATCTATTTGCTGGAGTGAAGCAGCAAGAATTTAAGTAGTTGTAGTAAAATATTTGGAGTATGTGCGGCCATGATTTTATAATTTTTGTGAATTATTTAATATACATTTCAGTGTGGCAGTTTTAGACCGCCCGCTCCCCCCCCCCCCCCAAGTCCTTAGACATCGGAGGGACAACTTTCCTCATTAAAATATTTTTCAGTGCGGCAGAAAGAAATACATTTTCTGACTGCTGGTACCGCTGTATTGTGTTGCCACTGTCGTTTTGAAATAAATCTCCTTTGTTGTTCGAGCAGTTGTACATTACTCGCAGTTCTGATACAATGTCTCGTCAGTATCAGAGGTTTCTCACAGATGAAGAGGTGTCAGCTATAATAAATGAAGCAAGTGAAGGTGACGAAAGTGATTCACAAGAAAATTAAAATGAGTCAGGTTCAGGAAGTTCGTCCCCTGACGACCAATATATTACTGTGCCCACAAGCCAAGTACGCAGGTCAGTACAAAATATAGTGAAGGTTTGACTCATGAAGGCTTGACCTCTAGTGTGTCAATCTTTCAATAAGTCTGTAACGCCCGAAATAATTAAGATTATCTTGGACTATACAAACCAAGAAGCTCGTAATAAGAGCTTAAAACTTACAGCCATAGAAGAAATGTACGCCTTCATTGGTATTTTGACACGTATGGGCACAAATAATGACACTAGACTGCTTCTTGAGGACTTATGGGGGAAAGTATTTGGAAAGAATATCTACATAGCTACAATGAGTCGTATTCAATGTGGAGAACTTCCGTCCCTGATTAGATCTGATGATGAAGTAACAAGAACCGAAAGACGAAAGCAGGATAAGTTTTGCCCCCTTCGAGAAATTTTCGACAAAATGTTTCTGAAATACTACATACCAAGTTAAGATCTAACGATCGATGAAATGCACTCCCTATTTCGAGGAAGACGTCATTTTATGGTCTTTATGAAAGACATGCCTGGGAAGTACGGCATATTGATTAGGATGTTATCAGATGCACACATCCGATATGTTCTAAAAATGGAGGTCTATGCAGGGAAGGATGAACGACCTGCCGAGGAATAGAGTGCAAAGGCAGTTGTTAGACGCCTAGTGAATCCACTGGCAGGAAATGGAAGAAATATAACAACTTATCGTTACAGCGATGGACCTAGCCGAGGAGCTTTACCATGATGACAAGTTAACTTTGGTGGGAACATTGAAGAGTAACACAACACACATACCAGAATAGCAAAAGAAGACGAAGGATGGAGAGCTATTTTCCTCTAAGTTCTTATTCACAGATGCGAAAACAGGTAGCGCACCAGTTACCTTCGTTTCATACACCTCCAAACTGAAGCCTACTAAGAACCTTCTACTTATTTCCACACGACACAATGATAACAAGGTGGATGAGTCGACAGAGCGGGGGGGGGGGGGGGGGGGGGGGGGGGGGGGAATAGATATTGCCAGTCTCAATGACGGAACGATTTTCATGATCAACAACGCAAACTGGAATAAGAGGAAGAATAATGTAAGAAGACCGTATCTGTTAGAATTAGGTCAACAGCTCTTTAGGCCAGCTGTGGAAGAGAGACTTTTGTAAACCCGTGATATTCTTTGCTCTGTCATCTCTGCAATGTAAAGTGTTCAAGGGAAAATGCAGCCCAGCGTTACTGCAACTGTTTCGTCTGTTGGATTTTATTCAAGAGGAAGATGTCACATCTGTTTGAAGAGTAAAAACTCTTAAAAATGAAAGAGACAAGATGACAAGAGTGTCTATAGTTTGTTGCTGGTGTTCCAAGTATGTGTGTTCCACTCATTCTGCAAAAACAATCATATGCAGCGTTTGTGAAATTGACAGTGAGTAGGAAGTAAAAACTCAATTGTAATTTCTGACTTTGATTTTCTGTTTTCTTATTTGTGGTAACAGATTTTCAGGGTATGACAAGCAAAGGCAAATTTAAATATGCTTGCAGTGCTTTATATTCAGATATGTTCCGTGATGAAATCGTGTACAATTAACCTGGTGTCAAACTCCGAGAACAAATTCTGAAACAGTCCGATCCATCATTTCAGCAAGTAGTGCAAATACTAGATCTGCACGATTCTTGTGCCTTGTTGGCTGTTAAATTTGAGCAGCCAGCTATTTGTCAGGTTGAGTCCCTTGCTTGCGATCGCCCCATTCTGCACCGGCAGCTCACGCTAGCTACGCCCAGTAAACAACGTACCACGCCGTGTAAGCAGCTCGCTAAAAAGGTGGCTACGCAGGCTAACAGAATTAAGTCTTGCCCTCGATATTGTTCACGGCACAAACGCCAAGACTGCCCCTCCCGACAAGCTCAGTGTTACGCTTGTGGTAGGAAAGGACATGTACAGTCCGTATGTTTGCAGCGGCACAAACGTAAGAATTCGACCCATTCACAAAAATCTAGTCACAAGGCCCATGTAATTAATGCAGTATATTCAAAGTCTGCAACTAGCATGCGTGCAGTTTCGTCAGTTATAGGTCAGTCAAACTTCCTGTGAAACTTCAGGTGGACACGGGTGCCTCTGTCACATTGCTAAATCGCCATACATATGAACTGTTAAGGCTCCCACACCTGTCTAAAACTAGCACACAACTGACGTCTTACAATGGTAAAGACATTCCCTTTCTCGGAACATGTACTTTGCCTGCAATGTAACGCTCGCATGCGTGAACAGTGACTTTTATAGTGGTACGCGATTGTGGGAACGAATTTGGTCTTGATTCTTTTGATTTGTTCAAGACTTTATCATTGTCTGCATTCAATGCAAAAGACAGTGTAGCTAGCTTGCTAAAAGAATTCCCAGAACTCTTGTCTGAAGGTTTAGCCGAACGCTACTGATTTGGTCGCACATATTACGCTGAAAGATAATGCTCAACCGAAATTTTGCCAGGCTAGAAGTGTTCCCATTGTATTATGGACAGAGTCGCTGCTGAACTTGCAGACTTGCAACATAATGGAGTTATTGCGCCCGTATCAGCTAGTCAATGGGCAAGTCCACTGGTTTTTCTCCCCACGCCTTAAGGTCGCATTCGCCTCTGTGTTGACTACGTCTACAGTCAACACACAAACTGTCCTTGATACTTTTCCATTGCCACGCCCAGAGGATCTTATGGACAAATCAGGCGCTGGACGCTACTTTTCAAAAATTAATTTGCGCGATGCACATCTTCAAATACAGCTCGACGAAGAATTTCAAGCAGTGTGTGTAATGAATACTCATTTGGGCTTGTTTAAATATTTGCGTTTGCCTTTTGGCACTGCTTCCGCACCTGCCATTTCCCCACTGATATTTGGAACAGCTGACTGCACTAGTACCAAACTGACTGTCGCAGCAGGTCATACACCTGAAGATCCCATTGTAAATTTACATGGTTTGTTTCGTGTGTTATTTGAGACAGTACTAAAATGTAGACTGGACAAGTGTGATCTCTATGACATGACCAACATACTGCAACTCAGATTTAAAAACAGTCAAGGTGTACAGCCTCTCCAGTCGCATTTGTTAGCCATACGCGATTTGCCTGTTCCTTGCAATATCACAGAACTGCAGGTAGTTTTAGGGATGGTGAACTATTATATTCGGTTTATTCCGAATGCTGCACAAATCACCACTGCATCGACTACGTTCCCTTTGTTTGGACAGATGAGCGTCAAGTAGTTTTTTTTAAAACTTAAAGCTTCATTGCTCAGTGAGCGATGCTTAGTTCACTTTGATCCTGACAAACCAGTTGTATTGCAAGTTGACTCTTCCTCTTACGGAATCGGTGCAGTGCCTTCGCACAGAATTGGAAATAAAGATCGGCCTATTGCTTTCGCATCAGAAGTGTTGTCCAAAGCTCAGTGTAACTATTCAGAAATTGAAAAAGAGGCTTTGGCTATTGTGTATGGTGTCAACAAATTCCACCACTATTTGTACGGCAGAAAATTCTACTTAGTAACGATCACAAGCCTTTCCAATCATTGTTTCATCCGACGAAACCGGTTCCTGTACGAACTGCACAAATTTTGCAACGATGGGCTTTGTTGATGAATCAATACCAGTACGAGATTGTGTATCATCCGAACATGGTAATGCGGACGCGCTTTCACGTCTTCCAATTGGCCCTGACAGACTTTGACGCTTCTGCTGCATCTTGTTGTCACATTGATGCTCAGGAGTCTGAATTGATTCACTCTTTTCTACTGAACTATAGGAAAATTGCACAGGACTGCGCGGGGTAGCCGCGCGGTCTCTAACGTCTTGTCACGGACCGGGCGGCTGCCCCTTCGGAGGTTAGAGTCCTCCTCCGGGTATGAGTGTGTGCGTTGTCCTTAGCGTAAGTTAGATTACGTAGTGCGTAAGCTTATGGACCGACGGCCTCAGCAGTTTGGTCCCATAAGCCCTTACTACAAATTTCTAAATTGCACAGGCCACGGAAGTCGATTCAGACTTCAACATTCTGCTCAACTACAATTTTGCACGTCGGAATAGCCTTGATAAACAGCAAAGAGTGATTCATATTCATAATGACACGACAGTGGACAATCACGTGTGCTGATCCCTAAAGCTTTGCAAAAAGAAGTGTTGCAGTAACTTCACCGAGGACATTGGGGGATTGTTCGTACGCCGACACTGTACTTGGCAGGGTATGGACGCCCAAACAGATCAGATGACGGCACAGTGTCACGCATGTGCGGAAAATCAGTCCGCTCCACCACAAAAATTCTCTGCTGGGCCAAAGTCGCAATCACCGTGGCAACGTGTGCACATAGACTTTATGCGACCTGTTTGGAGCACTCGCTGGTTGCTTGCGATTGGAAAAGCAAAAGGAAACTTGCTATTTGAATCAATGAACTAGACAACGTCATGTAGCACAATTCAGGTCTTGTCATCGATTTTTTGCCTCTAAGGTTTACCTAGTCTTCTGGTCCGGACTGTATACCAATTAGGTTCCTTCGGAGTATGCTAATACATTAGCTCCATACTTAACAATCATATAAAACTGTTCGCTCGACGAAAGATCCGTACCCAATGACTGGAAAGTTGCACAGGTCACACCAATATTCAAGACAGGTAGTAGGAGTAATCCACTAAATTACAGGCCCATATCGTTAACGTCGATATGCACCGGGATTTTAGAACATATATTGTGTTTGAACATTATTAATTACCTCGAAGGAAACGGTCTACTGACACACAGTCAACGTGGGTTTAGAAAACATCGTTCATGTGAAACACAACTAGCTCTTTATTCACATGAAGTGCTGAGTGCTATTGACGAGGGATTTCAGATCGATTTCGTATTCCTGGATTTCCGGAAGGCTTTTAACACTGTACCACACAAGTGGCTCGTAGTGAAATTGTTTGCTTATGGAATAGGCCTATCGTCTCAGTTATGTGACTGGATTTGCGATTTCCTGTCAGAGGGGTCACAGTTCGTAGTAATTGACGGAAAGTCATCAAGTAAAACAGAAGCGATTTCAGGCGTTCCGCAAGGTAGTGTTATAGGCCCTTTGCTGTTGCTTATCTATAAAAACGATTTGGGAGACAATCTGAGCTGCCGTCTTCAGTTGTTTGCAGATGACGCTGTCGTTTATCGACTAATAAAGTCATCAGAAGATCAAAACAAACTGCAAAACAATTTAGAAAAAAATATCAGAATGCTACGAAAAGTGGCAGTTGACCCTAAATAACGAGAAGTGTGAAGTCATCCACATGAGTACTAAAAGGAACTCGCTAAACTTCAGTTACACGATAAATCAGTCTAATCGAAAAGCCGTAAATTCAACTAAATACCTAGGTATCACAATTACGAACAACTTAAATTGGAAAGAACATCCAGAAAATGTCGTGGGGAAGGCTAACCAAAGGCTGCGTTTTATTGGCAGGACACTTAGAAAATGCAACAGACCTACTAAGGAGACTGCCTACACTACACTTGTCCATCCTCTTTTAGAATGCTGCTGCACGTTGTGGGATTCTTACCAGGTAGGGTTGATGGAGTACATTGAAAATGTTCAAAGAAAGGCAGCAGGTTTTGTATTATCGTGAAACATGGGAGAGTTTTAAGAGAGATTGGCAGGCACACTCAGTTTGAGAAAACAGATGAACAGAAGTCAGATTTTAGCATACAGGCTCCATTTAAACAGTGTTTAACAGAAAGTAATCAGAAACTGCCAGTTCATCTTCACCAAAGCAGTTATAATCCCATTAGTATGCAGTATCAGTTATCTTTATTACACCAGAACATTCCGGGACTCAGAAATAAAGTTGATGAACTGCTCATTTGTATCGGTGAAATGAACTCATCTAACCAAATTAACATAATCTGCCTCTCTGAACATCAAGTGACCACTGGTATAGATATGTTAGACATTTGAGGATTTAAGCTAGCTTCCTACTTCTACAGAGTAGATATGGATGGAGGAGGAGTTGCCACATGTATTAAAAACTGCCACAAATTCAAGAACATTGACATCAATAAATTCTGTTTAGAGCAGCATCTGGAAGCATGTGCAACAGGAGTTCCATAACAGATCCTATATAATAGTAACTATTTACTGAGCACCTGCAGGAAATTATAATCTATTCATAAATCATCTAGAAGCTCTTTTGGGTTATTTAACAGGAAGAAACAAAGAAATTTTGATTGCTGGTGAATTTAATACAGATTTTCTAGTTCAATCTTCCAGTAAACATTTACTGCAGTTAGTAATGTTGCCTTTTAATCTAACTCACACTGTAAACATTCCAAGTAGGATCACTAAATCCTCAAAGACAGCCATTGATAACATTTTTATAGACAAATCAAATGAACAAAATCATATAATACAACATGTAATAAATGGACTATCAGATCATGACATGCAGCTCCTTGTTTTAGATGTAAATTCTAAGCAGATTATCAAGACTGCTAAATCTGAGTACAGGAGAGTATTGAATCAATCAAAAATTGAGTGTTTTAGGAAACTGCTCGAAGATATGAGCTGGAAAGATGTTTATAGTGCTCATGACATGAATGAAAAATATAACACATTCATGAAAAACCGCTTTCCTCTAAAAGTTACTCTAATTAAACAGAAGTCTATAATAAAACCATGGATCACACCAGGAATTAAGATTTCCTATGAGACAAAAAGGAAAATGTATCTGTCGACCAAGAATAGCTCCTATGCTGATGATTTAGCTAAATACAAGGAATACTGTAAAATATTAAAAAAAGTAATTCAGACATCTAAACAAATGCACTACGAGAAGAAGATAGCAATGTCAGGGAACAAAATAAAAACAATATGGGATATAGTGAAAGAGGTGACTGGTAGAACCAGAAAGGAACAGGAGCAAATAGCACTAAGGGTAGATGACACATTAGTAACCGATGGGCATAGTGTGGCAAATCTATTTAACAAGTACTTTATATCCGTTACTGATAGAATGGGATTGTCAGGATCAGTAAATAATGCCCTTGAATATCAGAAACTAGCCTTTACAAATAGCTTCAGGTACATGAATATGTCACTCGTTTCACCAAAAGAAATAACTTCCATAATAAAATCTTTAAAAACAAAGCATTCTAGTGGTTATGATGAAATATCAACAAAGTTAATTAAGGCATGTTCTTGTGAGTTTAGCACAATTCTAAGTTACTTGTGTAACCAGTCAATTATAACTGGGACATTTCCTGACTGGCTGAAATATGCAGATGTTAAGCCTCTATTCAAGAAAGGGGATAAAGAGATGCCATCAAACTACAGACCAATTTCACTTTTGCCAGCATTCTCAAAAATTTCAGAAAAAGTAATGTACAGGCAGCTTCTCAACCATCTGACCACAAATAACATATTATCAAGAACACAGTTTGGATTTCTGAAGGGTTCTGATATCGAGAAGTCTATTTACACCTACAGTGAAAATGTACTTAATTCATTAAATAACAAGTTACAAGCAGCAGGTATTTTCTGTGATTTGTCAAAGGCATTCGATTGTGTAAACCACAACATCCTTTTAAGTAAATTAGAATTCTATGGCGTCACGGCCAGTGCTGCAAAATGGTTCAAGTAATACCTAGCTAACAGGAAACAAAGGGTGTCAGTGCAAGGGACTAGTGAATTAAGGCATCTGTCATCATCAGAATGGGAAGAAATTATATGTGGTGTCCCACAAAGATCCATCTTAGGGCCATTGCTTTTTCTTGTGTACATTAATGATGTCTCATCAGTTACACTGCCAGAAGCTGAGTTCATTGTTTGCAGATGACACAAATATTGCAATAAACAGTATGTAGAGTGTAGTTCTAGAAAGATTTGCTAATGATATTTTCATGGATATTAATAAATGGTTTAAAGCCAACTCACTGACATTAAACTTCTAAAAGACTCACCATATGCAATTCAGAACCTGTAAGAGGTTTCCACCCAGCATATGCATAAAGTACGAAGAAGAGCAAATAGAAGATGTTGACAGTCTTAAATTCCTGGGATTACAACTTGATAATAAATTCAGTTGGGAGGAGCACACCACAGAATTGCAGAAACGCCTTAACCAATCTGTATTTGCAATTCGAGTGTTAGCAGACATAAAAGTGAAAAAGCTTGCATACTTTGCCTACTTTCATTCCATAATGTCATATGGTATAATATTTTGGGGTAACTCTTCAAGTCAAACAAATGTTTTCAGAGTCCAAAAGCGTGTAATAGGTATTATTTGTGGAGTACACTCACAGATGTCTTGTAGAAACCTCTTCAAAGAACTGGGTATACTAACTACTGCCTCTCAGTATATTTACTCCTTAATGAAATTTGTCCTAAATAATATATCTGTTTATCAAACAAACAGCTCAGCTCAGTTCATACATACAATACCAGGAACAAAAATGATCTGCACAAGGTCTTAAAAGCACTTACTTTAGTTCAAAAAGGGATCCACTACTCAGGAACACTCATCTTCAACAATTTGCCAGCAAACATAAAAAAAATGTAGTTACAAATAAAGATCAGTTTAAAAGGAGCCTGAAAGACTTACTAGTGGCCAACTCCTCCTACTCCATTGACGAATTTTTTAATAGAAACAAATGATGTATTGTATATATTCATACTATTAGTATTGTTAATTCAGCTTTTTCTTTAAAAAATAAACATGATCCACATCCACGAGGATCTTCTCAACATGGATCTATGGAACGAATAGCTAATCTAATCTAATATAATCAGAAATGATACAGGATTTGGACTGGAAATCATTAAAAGAAAGGCGTTTTTCGTTGCGACGGAATCTTCTCATGAAATTCCAATCACCAACTTTCTCCTCCGAAAGCGAAAATATTTTGTTGACACCGACCTACATAGGGCGGAATGATCACCACGATAAAATAAAGGAAATCAGAGCTCGTACGGAAAGATATAGGTGTTCATTCTTTCCGTGTGCTATACGAGATTGGAATAATAGAGAACTGTGAAGATGGTTCGATGAACCCTCTGCCAGGCACTTAAATGTGATTTGTACAGTATCCATGTAGATGTAGATGAAGTACTGGTGTCAGACAACATCCCTCAGCCAACGTCAAATGAATTTGAAACATTCTGTGAACGCAATGCCATACAGCACTTAACTAGTGCACCGTTCCATCCACAGTCAAACGGCGAAGCGAAACGATTTGTCAGAACATTCAAGCAGCAGATGGCCAAACGTCGCTCTGCATACACCAGGGATCAAGCACTGCAACTGTTTCTCACCTCATATCGTTGGCACCCACGAGATGGACCATCGCCAGCAGAATTTCTTCACGGCCGCCGCCATCGGACGCTGCTCCAACTGCTCCATCCTCCTCAACATCCGGTGCCGAGGGAAGGTCGCTAGTATCGCTTTGGGCAGCACGATATTGTCTTTCTCAGGGTTTTTAGCGGTAGCAGACTGTGGGCGCGAGGTGAGATCGTCTACCGAATTGGCGCTTGCATGTATCTTCTTTCAGGTCCCGATGGCTTGCAGCGCCGCCATCAAAGTCAACTTCGCCTCTGTCGTGTACACGATGATCTTTCAGTCTCTCTTCGCCCAGATTCACAAGTCCAGCAGCCAGAGGGTGTTCATCACGACACCGCTGGACGACCCCACAGAGATGAGCCTTCGCCTCCTCTCATCCTACCAATGGATCTGGACCCTCCCACAACGCAGCAGTCGCCGCCTTCGTCATCTGGTTCGTGGTAGCAGGAGGTTTATGCGTACCATTTTGGTTATTTTCTGTGGGACGTTCCCGCCACAGCGAGTGGACAAGAGCCAACATTTATAAACTATGCATAATGTAAACTACGCATGTAAATATTTAGGTGTATACATACATACTCCTTTCATGGTAGTATGTGCTCTTATTAAATATGTCCGTACACTAGAGAAACAAACATTAAAAACAATTAAAAAGAAAGATTTCTTCCTGTTTCCTAATCCACAGTGGTTTGAATCTAACATGTATTTATCTTTTATGTTGTAATGTCCTTCTGGAAGCATCCATATGCTTTCATTGTATATATCTTGTTTTAAGATAAACCCAGGTAGTCATAGAATTATTCGTGATGAGTTACCAATTTCTCAATCAAATGATTGTATGTAACGTGTCATGTGACAAAGATTCTGTTCTATTCTATTCCCTCTTGCATTGTGTGGGGGCAACATCCGTGGGCTATCTGGGATCAATGTTCATTCCCTCATTTCCAGCCCGACTGTAGCAGTTGATGTCCTCGTGGACACCATTGCAATCTCCGACACAATGAACCGCCGTTTTGCGGAAACTTCGAGCTCTTTCCACGATGACCTAGCCTTCCTCCATCGGAAAAGTGTGGAGGAGGCTCGGGCAACACCCTTCCCTTCTCAGAATCGTGAATGCTACAATGCTGCGTTCACTGTAAGGGGCTAGATTCATTTCATCCAGATCTCCTGTCCCACGGCCAGACAATCCTGAGATTCAGATGCTGCAGTACCTTTCTTTTGCAGGGAAGCACTTCTCCTTCACACAAACTGCATTTGGGCTGTGCTGGCATAAACTGTCACCAGCACACTGGTCGGCAAAGATGTAGCAAGAAGATCGCTGCATCAAATGCACCTATCAGGAGAGAGGCCAAAGAGAGACTCACGAGCAACGCCCTCTCGACCAGAAGTATACAGATGGCCGCCAATGGCCGGAGGGCCTCAGTCTCGGTAAGTCTCTCAGTTACTAGCTCAGTCACTGTCCTAGTGGGTGTATGTCAGTTCACGTCACCAGCTACAAGAGTGTGCAGTGGCTGGAGTAGTGTTTCTAGTGGATCTTTTACTTCACCAGCAGTGAGGCTAAAGTGGACTATGACAGTAGAGCTTGTACCACAACACACGGACTCTCAAAGTTAAGTAGCTTCCGTTTAATATCAATAAAGAATCCTGTTAATTCGTGTATGCAGTTGGGTAATAGAAAGAGGATACTGGCCACCAAATAACATCCTCTCCCTTGATTCCCATATTAAAAGACTATGCAGTGGTGACAAGAATACAAAATGGGCGGATGACATGTTTCGCAATTGCTGGCGTGAAGCCCAATAAGGAAAAATATCTTCCTTCTAGCTACTGCCCAATTACTCTCACCAGCTGCTGTTGCAAGGTGATTCAATGTACGATTCATGGCCGGCTGGTACGGTGCTTGGAGTCTCACAATCTACTAAGAGCTACACAATGTGGATTTCGTGCATGCTTGTGTGCAGTATACCATCTCGTCACTCTGTCAACCCATGTCACGAATGGTTTCTGAGGAAATACCAGACTCCAGTCATGTTTTTTGATTTGGAGAAAGCCTATTACACATGCTGAAGGACTGGTATCCTCCATACTCTCTACACGTGGAGCTTCAGAGGCTGCCTGTCCCATTTCCTTTGGGAATTTTTATAAAATCCGAGTTTCCAAGCTAAGTATGGGTTCGGCCTTGTCAAACACCTTTATCCAGGAGAAATCATTGCCTCAAGACTCCATGCTGAGCGTCTTCCTCTTTGCTATGGCCATTCACCATGTAATGGCCTGTCTCCCAGCAGGCATCACCAGTTTCCTTTATGTTGATGACTTTGCTCGAGGAAACAAGTCCATGGGGAACTTCAGTAGATCATAAAGTCTCCAGCAATGTCTAAACTGCCCTTACTCATGGAGCATCATTAATGGCTTCAACTTTTCCACTGACAAAACCATTTGTATGAATTTCTGGTGACACAATGGGTCTCTTCTATCACTTTACATCATGGATCAGTTAGTCTTACATTCAATCAACATTAAAATACCTGGCGTTCGTGCTTCATAGAAAACTTTCTTGGTCCTACCATGTGTCTTACCTGGCAGCACAATGTATCTTGTATCTCAATGACCTACAGGTCCTAAGCGTTATTTCCTGGGGAACAGATTGGGCCACCCTCCTGCACTCATACCAAACCATCATGCATTCAAAACTAGACTATGGGTCTTCTACTTGTTCATCTGCATGCCCGTCCATCTTGTGCCATCTTAACAGAATCCACCATCATGGAGTACGTTTGGCCACTGGTGCCTTTTACACTACCCCAGTTGAATGTCACTCTGCACAAGCTGCCAAACTACTACTGTTCAGACCAGCATGAAATCATTGTTAGTGGATATGCGTGCCATTTGTCTTCCATGCTCAGCCACCCATCCTATGTCCCCTTTTTCAATGACTCCGTTGACCGCCAGTGTGGCATGTGCCCTTCTTCTCTGTTACCTCTCTGAGTTCTGCTTTCTGGCTACTGCTCCGGAAGATTAACTTCACAGTACCTGTCACATCCCTAATGGATGTGAACCCTTCACTGTCCTGGCTTCATGTAGTGGCCCATTTTAATCTTTAAATCTTTAACTTCATTCGCTTCCCAAGGACACTGCTCTGGATTTGATCTGTCACTAACTTTCTTGACCTTAGCAAGTAACTTAGCCCACAGCATTTTTGTGTACACAGATGCCTCTAAGAGCAACCGTGGTGTTGGATGTGTCTTCATCATGGGCACCGACTATTTTCAGTATCAGCTTCCGGAACAAAAGGTTCAAATGGCTCCGAGCACTATGGGACTTAACTGCTGAGGTCATCAGTCCCCTAGAACTACTTAAACCTAACTAACCAAAGGACATCACACACATCCATGCCCGAGGCAGGGTTCGAACCTGCGACTGTAGCAGTCACGCGGTTCCAGACTGAAGCGCCTAGAACCGCACGGCCACACCGGCCGGCTTCTTCCAGAACACTGCTAGATTTTTACAGTGGAGGTCTTCGCCCTCTATCAGACCACCCAATACATGTGGCAACATGGGCTTTAATTGTGTTATATGCTCCAAATCTCTCATTGTCCTCCAGAGCCTCTGTGTGTTGTACACAGTCCATTCCATAGTGCAATAGGTCCAAGAAAGCTTCAACTTGCTCGCTGTTGAGGAAGCAGCTGTGATGCTCATGAAGGTTCCTTGTCACGTCGCTCTCACAGGAAATAAGATGGCTGCTGAGCCTGCAGTCCTCCTACTACCTCAGTCTGCTAGCCCTTTTAGTCCTTCAGATGGTCTCTGTTTTGCCATCTGTCAGCAGATAGTATCTCTTTGGCTTCACCACCAGTCTTCTCTTCACAGGAATAAGCTCTGAGAAATAAAACCTCTCTCAATGACTTGGCCAACCTCCTCTTGTTCCTCTTGTTAAGAGGAGACCATTTTAGATAGGCTGCATATTGGGCGTTGTCACTTTAGCTATTGCCATTTTTGGCAATTCCCTGACATTTTTAGCCATCGCCATTTCTGCCAACCTCACGAGTTTGCACTCATCGTCAGCAACTGATTGTTTGCCATTTCCTGTCCCAGTGCCCTTTGTAAAACCAATTACATTCCAGGGTATGTCGCAGTTATCATACATTTATGGAACATTGCACAGGCCGTCAACTGCGGTTCACTTTTTATCCACTGAAGCAATATAGTGAAGGACATGTAATCTTTGGTTAGGGATCTCTGCTGTCTCTACAGCATATTTTGTGGACCCTTCTCATTTTCTTCCATCGATTGCACTCAGAAATACCCTCTCTTTGCACCCTTATTTTTTTGCATTGGTACTATGCCCAAAACCCAGCATGGTAGCCTTTCTGTTCTGGGCGGGGTCCCGGGTATGGCTTAGTGGCCAGGTAACCATTACTGTTTCTGTGACTGTGACTGTGGGACACCCAGGGCGAGAGCCCCAGCTGAATGCAGGCATTACTATGGAAAAAAGAGTACCACATAAAGTGACTCAAACCTCTTTCCACTAGTGGTCGTATGGCCCCAGTAGTCTCTTATGAAGCTAAGACCTAATATGACACAGAGTGGTATCACCCTAAAAGGTTCCCTTCCCTGGTTACAGCATGGGAGGAACATAGGGCTCAGAAACAAGGCAAGAAGTACTCCTCCCCTTAATACATGGTTTGTTCTAGGAGAGGTGGGGATTAATTTTTGACTACAAAGTTTTTGTTATACTTTCAACATCTCAAGGACAGGTTTGGGGCAGTGGCGGTGATTTCAAAAATTAGAAGTGGCTCCATTCAGTTTAAAACTGCCCCACCTGCCTGTGACAAGCTAAGAGATTTTCCTGTCACTATAATCGTGCATTAACCACTGAATATGCTACAGGATTTCCACCTAGATCTCCTTTTATGTACTGTTGTTAGAGCTGTTGTTAGAGCTGTTGTTAGAGCTGTTGTTAGAGCTGTTTGCTAATTAGGAGTGATGACATGTGCATTTTGTCCATGGTGTCCAGTGGGTAGCAAAAGAGAACACAGTGGATACTGGAGCCTTCAGCTTTACCACCTTCATCTTCTAAATCAACGAGAAATCATCTAAGGTTGTCTATCGCTGTGATATCAAGCCATATATCCCTACACTCTTGTGGTGCTGCAAGTGAAGGTGATTTAGACACATATCTTTGCATTGCAGCACCAGTCATGTCTGAAGGGACTGTGGTTGTTTGTTTGTGCCCCTCTCCACCAATCTCTGTCAACTGTGGGGAGCACCATTCCTCCTGTACCATTTTCAAGTGTAAAAAGAAAACCCAGGAATACACATCCTCACAAATCAAGAGACCAAAAAGAAACACAATCTCTTACACCGTACATGTGTGAAATGGACAAATTCTACTACTATGATGTCATCCTCTCCGGTGACTGTGCCGTCATCCACCCTGTGGCCTACTGGGCCACCGGACTACACCTATTCCCATGGTGGAGAAGGGTCTTTCTCCTACTGCTCCCTCCATACCCTCTTTGACAATGTTGACTTGCTATTCACTAGGAATGTCAGTCCCCAACTGCCAACCAGAGAAGCATTGCCCTCCTCCTCCTCCTCTGCACCACTTACCAGAAAGGGGTCCCTTGTACACTGCATTCCCAGGACTCGGCTGACCTACAATTGGATGACATCCAGTGGCTAAAGCCATCACAGGTTGCAGGTCGTAGGATGTCGTGTTCCTCCTCTGCCTCAGAATCTTGAGCAGACAAACCCAAATCCAAGAGAGAGAGAGAGAGAGAGAGAGAGAGAGAGAGAGAGAGATGACTCCTATGCTGCCAAACCCCAGATGTTCCGCCTCTGTATCTGAGGTAGTGTTCCTGATGGCCACTATGAACCAACATCTAAATGCTCAATAACTTATAAATGGATGCCCAATGTCATGTACTTGCCATTTTCAACCATATTTGGAGTGAGGAGGTGTTCCTGTCACAGTGGTGAGAAAGTATGATTGTCACAGTACTGGAACTGATAAACACCCCCTTGAAAACAACAGCTTTTGTGTAATTAGCCTCGCTTAATATCTATGCAAATTCCTGGAACATATGGTGAGCAGACAGGTGTGTTTGTACCTTGAGTCCTGGTGCCTTTTGGCTCTGTCCGAAGGTGGTTTTCACAAAGGTAATTCTACTGCTGAAACTTTGGACCACCTGGAGTCTGCCACTTGGTCAGCTTCTTCTGGTGTTAACATCTTGCAGTTGTTGTCTGACTTGCATAGGGCCCAACACACCACACAACATCACCACATCCTGGGTACCCTCAATGAGTGGAGTCTCTGGTGCCAATTCCCAATTTATGTCCAGAACATCTTGTCTTGCCATACTTTCTAGGTTAAAGTTGGTGCTCCCCACAGTACTCCCCATATACAAGAAAAAGAGGTCCACAGGGCTCTGTAATGAGTGTGCCCCATTTTGTAGCAACTATCAGTGGTCTAGCTGCAGCTGTGGGGTCTACATTGTAATCCTCCCTGTATGCTGACAACTTTGCATCTACTATGGTTCCTCAACTGTGGGTACCATAGGAAATGTGCAGTCCTGGGCTCTCACCCATTGCTTCCAGTTTTACACTTGCAAGACATGTCAGGCACTTCTGTCACTATCACACTATCATATTGTCTATCCATAACCAGAACTCTACCTCAAGGACCAAACACTCAATTTGGTGGTGACTTATTGCCTTTTACGACTGGTCTTAGATAATCAGCTGATGTGGCTATCCCATCTTTGCCAACTTAAGCAAACTTTCTCGTCACACCATCAAGCTGTGTTCACACTGTGCACTGGGCCTGGTTGAAATGTACCAGATGAGCCCCACCTAGCTGGCTAAGGCAGCCATCCTTGACGTTCACACTTTGTGCTGGACCGTGAGGACAAAAAAGTGGAAAATCCACATCCTGAAAAAGCTCTTGGTGATGTATAAAATTATGGCACATCATTCAATGAACTTTGAATTACCATGAATGATTAACTTTCTTGTAAAAAAGTGTACTTTTCATGTAATTAGTTTTTTTATTTTATAATGTAAATTGGCCACTTAAAAAAATGCAATTAATCAGATTATTCTACACATGGTAGTGTAGCAGCTTCACTTCTTAAAGAAAACATTTACTTCTCATGATTCATAACAGTCATTATGAAATGACACTATTTGTCAACCACATGCAGTTGATTTACAAATAGTGTAATAAGGGTGTTTGATAATGGGTAACTTACTCTTAGATACATTTTAGACCATACAATATTGCAACAGAAATATAGCTGGAAGTTCAAATAAATGTTCCAGATGGTACTGACACATATCTGTCTCCATTTAAAAACAGAAGAACAAATTAATTTAAGATGAGAGTGTGCTGTGGATAGACTGCAGTAAAAACTTGCAACATTATGTTTCATTCCTTTCTAGTTGGAGATGAGAACCAGCAGATGCTGAAAACTTAATTACATTTATAGATGTTTCTATGTCTAAGTTTGGCTAATACACAAGATGTTCACTTTCCCAGAACTACAAAAGTGTGGAACTATGTTTTTGACACTTTCATAATGTTAACAATAATATGTTTTAGATCAACCCTATCTCCAAGTAAATGCCCTATCAAATAACTTTGGATAGTGCCTTACAGATAGTATTTGTTTTTGGAAATTAATGTGATGAAACCAATGCTATGGGGAACTGTATCTCAAATGGCATTTTTCTGGCTCATTTAATGACAAAATTAGTAAGCCCTATTTCCCTCTAAACTGTTTCCATTCTGTTTTTTTCTAATTTAACTGGAAGAAAAGTGTGTGGATTCAGCCTAGCCTGAAACCCTGCAGGACAGGTAAATAAATTATTATCGACTGGTGTGTCACTATTTCTGCTCCCACGCAGCTTTTGTCAGTCAGTAATACCACATGCCCCAATGGTGTGCATCCCACCATCATATCTCCTCAATAATATAGTTTTAGAGTACACCCTATGGTTTTCTGCCACCTGTTCCCAGACGTTCTTCACGCATTTACACACTCAGGTTTTGTATACATTAATGGCTTAATGGCAAACTGACAAACCAGTTTTGGCTGCATACAATCACAATAAAGTGAACTTCACTCCCTGACAGTTAGATGCAGTATATTCACTGCAGGATTGTTGGCCGTTGCTTGATCTCTCAGCCACTTTCGTTTTCACAGTCACAAGCCATTCTTAATTGGGAGTGGCTCCTTGATTTATCTACAGGCTGGTGACCACTGCTATCTGATATCTTTGACACCCATTAGTTGTGACTATACAGAATGTCATGCCTGTTGAAGGGTCTCACGGTGGACCACATCCTACTAGGTTGCCCTAATTTGGCACCTTAAAATGAAGCCTTACACTTGCTGACATGCTACCTACCTCTGGTGCTATCAGACAACACCAAAGTGGCTGATTTGGTTTTGGTTTGTATCTGTGAAAGTGGTTTTTATTCCTCTCTGTGTCTTAGTTCACAATAGCCTTGTCGGTCACTTGTGAATTTGGAGGTGTGAGTGCTGCAGCCTGCTCCAACCTGAGGGTCCCACAGCTATCCTTTCTCAGAGGTCCACCCTGGCTCCTGCCCTTCCCACCCTTAAAATTCTTCTTATTCTGGGACATCTATCAATGGTTGACAAAATCCCAGGAAAGAGAACAATTATGATGAATCTATCTTGTCTGTGTAGCTAGTTTTCTTGTGGCAATGGAGGATGTGGAAGCAACTGTGAGATGCAGAGAATGTCTCCAGTCAGATACTGTGTCCCATGATCTCCAGCTGCTTTCTGGGCAGATTAACCCTCCTACCTTCCTCTCTCTCACTTCTACTTGCTTCTATGTCTTTGCTTCCTTTGTTCTTGGGTACAGTCAAGTCCATTGGGATTTTTCTTTTGTGTCCTTCCTCTCTGGGCTATTCCCAGTCTGATACACAAAAGAATGAGGGACCAACAACCAATGATCCCTTTAACCCTATCAATCAAAATCGATCCATCCATCCATCCTCCTTACTTTGAACAAAGCTGTACATACATTCAGTCAGACCTTGATACAGTTTCAAACTTTACTTGGTTCTACATAACGCCATTATCTATGTAAAGTCTGAAGCTAGTGTTAATACTGTCTGCAACATCATCAATATACAACATGAACAGTGAAGGTCCAACACAACACTTCTCTGGGGTACACCCCTACTTGCTTCTATACCTGTTGGTGACACTGCATCTGAGATAACATGCTGCATCCTCCCTACTAAGATATTCTCAGTCCATATCAGTGTGACAATCACTAAAATTGTGATTAAGATGAAAGCACATTCAAATTACTCACTAGGTACACAAGACATTTTAAGGCACAGGGATAAGAATCACAGTTGTGAAATATTCTCTACAGCATGTGCTGAGTGGTACTGTCACCTACATCTCGTCTTCACTCTTCTCCACTTCAATGAGCTTCCTACTATGTTAACTCCTGGCCCCCTCACATTTGCGTATCTATTTGATGTTTGCCAAATTCTTTTTTATTTCCTTATTAAAATTATTGATTTCCATTTGACAATTCTATCCTGCCTTTTCTGTGACAACACTTGCTAATACTCTATATATTTGTGAGATGCTCTTCTGTGATGGAATTCCTACAGGGAATGTTTTGCACAGTTTATACCAATAACACTTCATTAGTCAGACACATTACACTTCTCAATTTCTTATTAATTAATTAGACTCTTCAAATGAGTTTTTGAGTCGCTGAAATATAAAATATCTGAATTTGCTGCCTTTGGTCTCTTCTGGAGCAACTGACAAGAGATGACAATCTGAAATCCTGTAGGTCTACCTGTTGTGACTACAGCATAATAGTTGTCAGTGTGTGCTGCTGCCCCCCCTCCGCAACAGGCAAACTGAGTGTCCTACTAACAATTCAGGTTCGAAAAATTAAAATAATCAATACTACTATGCTCTTACTTATGTCTGGTGTACTTCTAAGACAAGCAAATTAATTTCTGATGTCACTGTACAAATATAGGTGTACCACATAATAAAAACAAAAACAAATGTTACCAACCATGAAAATGGGCCTTACTTTGGGCGTTTTGCTACACTTTCTGCATCCTAAGACACATTTTCTTTCATCTAGCACCTGTGCACCTTTCCTTTCTTCCTACTGTCCCTTTCCTCCCAGCAAATATGCTCTTTTGATGTATATTAAAACTAGTGATTTAAATTTAAAACATAAATGTGTAATCCATCAGCATATTATGGGTGCACTATTTTATTTTGTAGAATTTGTTACACATATAAAATAATTTATGGATTTTAGTTTAGAGCAACTGAACTCATAATTAAGTAAAACACTAGTGAACAGCAGCACTTTACAGAATTTCTTTGTCATATAGCAATCACAGAACACTTCCTAGATGAGGATCTGGTGAGACAGGCGGGGCTCAAGCATAGTACCAGGGGCCGGGTTTTGTTTCCTTGCCTGCAGCACTTGAAAGGTAATGAGTCTCTCTCTTTTACGTCTCTTTGTTGTTTGTAAGCAGTTTTATGATACGTATCTTGACCAAAATGACCCTTACAGTTCAAGTGATCTAAGAATTAATTTTTCCAACTGGACAACAGGACAATGCACGTCCGCATGTATCCCGTGCCACCCAACGTGCTCTAGAAGGTGTAAGTCAACTACCCTGGCCAGCAAGATCTCCGGATCTGTCCCCCATTGAGCATGTTTGGGACTGGATGAAGCGTCATCTCACGCGGTCTGCACGTCCAGCACGAACGCTGGTCCAACTGAGGCGCCAGGTGGAAATGGCATGGCAAGCCGTTCCACAGGAATACATCCAGCATCTCTACGATCGTCTCCATGGGAGAATAGCAGCCTGCATTGCTGCGAAAAATGGATATACACTGTACTAGTGCCGACATTGTGCATGCTCTGTTGCCTGTGTCTATGTGCCTGTGGTTCTGTCAGTGTGATCATGTGATGTATCTGAGCCCAGGAATGTGTCAATAAAGTTTCCCCTTCCTGGGACAATGAATTCACGGTGTTCTTATTTCAATTTCCAGGAGTGTATTTCTGAAAGAAGCTGCAGAAAGCTCCTCTCACACGGTTATCTGGGCACACAGGGACTAAAAATACAAAGTCAACACATTTGATCCATTACCGTATGTGAAATATTTCTGAAAGAAGCTGCAGAAAGCTCCTCTCACAGTGCTATCTGGACACACAGGGACTAGAAATGCCAAGTCATCACATTCGATCCATTACACTGTGTGAAATATTTCTGAAAGAAGCTGCAGAAAGCTCCTTTCACACGGTTATCTGGACACAGGGACTAAAAATACAAAGTCATCACATTCGATCCATTACCCTATGTGAAATATTTCTGAAAGAATCTGCAGAAAGCTCCTCTCACACTGCTATCTGTACTCACAGTGGCTCAAAATAGAAAGTCATCACATTCGTCCATTACCCTATGTGAAATATTTCTGAAAGAAGCTGCAGAAAGCTCATCTCACACAGTTATCTGGACACACAGGGTCTATAAATACGCAGTCATCACATTCGTCCATTACCATATGTGAAATATTTCTGAAAGAAGCTGCAGAAAGCTCCTCTCACACGGTTATCTGGACACACAGGGACTAAAAACACAAAGTCATCACATTTGATTCATTACCCAATGTGAAATATTTCTGAATGAAGCAGCAGAAAGCTCCTCTCCCACTGATGTCTATGTTTACAGCGACATGAAATACAAAGTAATCACATACGATCCATTACCCTATGAGAAATATTTCTGAAAGAAGCTGCAGAAAGCTCCTCACACACGGTTATCTGGACACACAGGGACTAAAAATACAAAGTCAACACATTTGATCCATTACCCTATGTGAAATATTTCTGAAAGAAGCTGCAGAAAGCTCCTCTCACAGTGCTATCTGGACACACAGGGACTAGAAATGCCAAGTCATCACATTCGATCCATTACCCTGTGAGAAATATTTATGAAAGAAGCTGCAGAAAGCTCCGCTCACAGTGCTATCTGGACACACAGGGACTAAAAATACGAAGTCATCACATTTGATTCATTACCCTGTGAGAAATATTTCTGAAAGAAGCTGCAGAAAGCTCCTCTCACACTGCTATCTGTACTCACAGTGGCTCGAAATAGAAAGTCATCACATTCGTCCATTACCCTATGTGAAATATTTCTGAATGAAGCAACAGAAAGCTACTCTCACAGTGCTATCTGGACACACAGGGACTAAAAATACTAAGTCATCACATTTGATTCATTACCCTATGTGAAATATTTCTGAATGTAGCAGCAGAAAGCTCCTCTCCCACTGATGTCTATGTTTACAGCGACATGAAATACAAAGTAATCACATTCGATCCATTACCCTATGAGAAATATTTATGAAAGAAGCTGCAGAAAGCTCCTCCCACAGTGCTATCTCGACACACAGTGACTAGAAATGCCAAGTCATCACATTCGATCCATTACCCTGTGAGTGATATTTCTGAAAGAAGCTGCAGAAAGCTCCTCTCACACTGCTATCTGTACTCACAGTTCCTGGAAATAGAAAGTCATTACATATTTCCATTACCCTATGTGAAATATTTCTGAAAGAAGCTGCAGAAAGCTCCTCCCCCACTGATGTCTATGTTTACAGCGACATGAAATACAAAGTAATCACATTCGATCCATTACCCTATGAGAAATATTTCTGAAAGAAGCTGCAGAAAGCTCCTCTCACACTGCTATCTGTACTCACAGTTCCTGGAAATAGAAAGTCATTACATTTTTCCATTACCCTATGTGAAATATTTCTGAATGAAGCAGCAGAAAGCTCCTCTCACACTGATATCTGGACACACAGGGACTAGAAATGCCAAGTCATCACATTCGATCCATTACCCTGTGAGAAATATTTCTGAAAGAAGCTGCAGAAAGCTCCTCTCACTCTGCCATCTGTATTCACAGTGGCTGGAAATAGAAAGTCATCACATTCGTCCATTACCCTATGTGAAATATTTCTGAAAGAAGCTGCAGAAAGCTCCTCTCACACTGCTATCTGCACACAGGGACTAAAAATATGAAGTCATCACATTTGATTCATTACCCTATGTGAAATATTTCTGAATGAAGCAGCAGAAAGCTCCTCTCACAGTGCTATCTGGACACACAGGGACTAAAAATACGAAGTCATCACATTTGATTCATTACCCTGTGTGAAATATTTCTGAATGAAGCAGCAGAAAGCTCCTCTCACACTGCTATCTGTACTCACAGTGGCGGGAAATAGAAAGTCATCACATTCGTCCATTACCCTATGTGAAATATTTATGAATGAAGCAGCAGAAAGCTCCTCTCACACGGTTATCTGGACACACAGGGACTAAAAATACGAAGTCCTCACATTTGATTCATTACCCTATGTGAAATATTTCTGAATGAAGCAGCAGAAAGCTCCTCTCCCACTGATGTCTATGTTTACAACGACATGAAATACAAAGTAATCACATTCGATCCATTACCCTATGAGAAATATTTCTGAAAGAAACTGCAGAAAGCTCCTCTCACACTGCTATCTGTACTCACAGTTCCTGGAAATAGAAAGTCATCACATTTTTCCATTACCCTATGTGAAATATTTCTGAAACAAGCTGCAGAAAGCTCCTCTCACACTGCTATCTGTACTCACAAGGGCTGGAAATAGAAAGTCATCACATTCGTCCATTACCCTATGTGAAATATTTCTGAAAGAAGCTGCAGAAAGCTCCTCTCACACTGCTATCTGTACTCACAGTGGCTGGAAATAGAAAGTCATCACATTTGTCCATTACACTATGTGAAATATTTCTGAAAGAAGCTGCAGAAAGCTCCTCTCACACTGCTATCTGGACACACAGGGATTAAAAATACGAAGTCATCACATTTGATTCATTACCCTATGTGAAATATTTCTGGAAGAAGCTGTAGGAAGCTCCTCTCAAACTGCCATATTTACGCACTGTGACTAGAAATACAAAGTCACCACATTCGATCCATTACCCTATGAGAAATATTTCTGAAAGAAGCTGCAGAAAGCTCCTCTCACACTGCTATCTGTACTCACAGTTCCTGGAAATAGAAAGTCATTACATTTTTCCATTTCCCTATGTGAAATATTTCTGAAAGAAGCTGCAGAAAGCTCCTCTCCCACTGATGTCTATGTTTACAGCGACATGAAATAAAAAGTAATCGCATTCGATCCATTACCCTATGTGAAATATTTCTGAATGAAGCAGCAGAAAGCTCCTCTCCCACTGATGTCTATGTTTACAGCGACATGAAATACAAAGTAATCACATTCGATCAATTACCCTATGAGAAATATTTCTAAAAGAAGCTGCAGAAAGCTCCTGTCACAGTGCTATCTGGACACACAGGGACTAAAAATACTAAGTCATCACATTTGATTCATTACCCTATGTGAAATATTTCTGAAAGAAGCTGCAGAAAGCTCCTCTCACACTGCTATCTGTACTCACAGTGGCGGGAATTAGAAAGTCATCACATTCGTCCATTACCCAATGTGAATTATTTCTGAATGAAGCAGCAGAAAGCTCCTCTCACACGGTTATTTGGACACACAGGGACTAAAAATACGAAGTCCTAACATTTGATTCATTACCCTATGTGAAATATTTCTGAATGAAGCAGCAGAAAGCTCATCTCACAGTGCTATCTGGACACACAGGGACTAAAAATACGAAGTCATCACATTTGATGCATTACCCTATGTGAAATATTTCTGAAAGAAGCTGCAGAAAGCTCCTCTCACACTGCTATCTGGACACACAGGGACTAAAAATATGAAGTCATCACATTTGATTCATTACCCTATGTGAAATATTTCTGAATGAAGCAGCAGAAAGCTCCTCTCACAGTGCTATCTGGACACACAGGGACTAAAAATACGAAGTCATCACATTTGATTCATTTCCCTGTGTGAAATATTTCTGAATGAAGCAGCAGATAGCTCCTCTCCCACTGATGTCTATGTTTACAGCGACATGAAATACAAAGTAATCACATTCGATCCATTACCCTATGAGAAATATTTCTGAAAGAAACTGCAGAAAGCTCCTCTCTCACTGCTATCTGTACTCACAGTGGCTGGAAATAGAAAGTCATCACATTTTTCCATTACCCTATGTGAAATATTTCTGAAAGAAGCTGCAGAAAGCTCCTCTCACACTGCTATCTGGACACACAGGGATTAAAAATACGAAGTCATCACATTTGATTCATTACCCTATGTGAAATATTTCAGAATGAAGCTGCAGAAAGCTCCGCTCACAGTGCTATCTGAACACACAGGGACTAAAAATACGAAGTCAACACATTTAACCCATTACCCTATGTGAAATATTTCTGAAAGAAGCTGCAGAAAGCTCCTCTCACAGTGCTATCTGGACACACAGTGACTAGAAATGCCAAGTCATCACATTCGATCCATTACCCTGTGAGAAATATTTCTGAAAGAAGCTGCAGAAAGCTCCTCTCACTCTGCTATCTGTACTCACAGTGGCTGGAAATAGAAAGTCATCACATTCGTCCATTACCCTATGTGAAATATTTCTGAATGAAGCAGCAGAAAGCTACTCTCACAGTGCTATCTGGACACACAGGGACCAAAAATACGAAGTCATCACATTTGATTCTTTACCCTGTGTGAAAAATTTCAGAATGAAGCAGCAGAAAGCTCCTCTCCCACTGATGTCTATGTTTACTGCGTCATGAAATACAAAGTAATCACATTCGATCCATTACCCTATGAGAAATATTTCTGAAAGAAGCTGCAGAAAGCTCCTCTCACACTGCTATCTGTACTCACAGTTCCTGGAAATAGAAAGTCATTACATTTTTCCATTACCCTATGTGAAATATTTCTGAATGAAGCAGCAGAAAGCTCCTCTCCCACTGATGTCTATGTTTACTGCGACATGAAATACAAAGTAATCACATTCGATCAATTACCCTATGAGAAATATTTCTAAAAGAAGCTGCAGAAAGCTCCTGTCACAGTGCTATCTGGACACACACGGACTAAAAATACGAAGTCATCACATTTGATTCATTACCCTATGTGAAATATTTCTGAAAGAAGCTGCAGAAAGCTCCTCTCACACTGCTATCTGGACACACAGTGACTAAAAATATGAAGTCATCACATTTGATTCATTACACTATGTGAAATATTTCTGAATGAAGCAGCAGAAAGCTCCTCTCCCACTGATGTCTATGTTTACAGCGACATGAAATACAAAGTAATTACATTCGATCCATTACCCTATGAGAAATATTTCTGAAAGAAGCTGCAGAAAGCTCCTCTCACAGTGCTATCTGTACTCACAGTGGCTGGAAATAGAAAGTCATCACATCTTTCCATTACCCTATGTGAAATATTTCTGAAAGAAGCTGCAGAAAGCTCCTCTCACACTGCTATCTGTACTCACAGTGGCTGGAAATAGAAAGTCATCACATTTGTCCATTACACTATGTGAAATATTTCTGAAAGAAGATGCAGAAAGTTCCTCTCACACTGCTATCTGGACACACAGGGATTAAAAATACGAAGTCATCACATTTGATTCATTACCCTATGTGAAATATTTCTGAATGAAGCTGTAGGACGCTCCTCTAGCACTGCCATATTTACGCACTGTGACTAGAAATACAAAGTCACCACATTCGATCCATTACCCTATGAGAAATATTTCTGAAAGAAGCTGCAGAAAGCTCCTCTCACTCTGCTATCTGTACTCACAGTGGCTGGAAATAGAAAGTCATCACATTTGTCCATTACCCTATGTGAAATATTTCTGAAAGGAGCTGCAGAAAGCTCCTCTCACACTGCTATCTGGACACACAGGGACTAAAAATATGAAGTCATCACATTTGATTCATTACCCTATGTGAAATATTTCTGAATGAAGCAGCAGAAAGCTCCGCTCACAGTGCTATCTGGACACACAGGGACTAAAAATACGAAGTCATCACATTTGACCCATTACCCTATGTGAAATACTTCTGAAAGAAGCTGCAGAAAGCTCCTCTCACAGTGCTATCTGGACACACAGTGACTAGAAATGCCAAGTCATCACATTCGATCCATTACCCTGTGAGAAATATTTCTGAAAGAAGCTGCAGAAAGCTCCTCTCACTCTGCTATCTGTACTCACAGTGGCTGGAAATAGAAAGTCATCACATTCGTCCATTACCCTATGTGAAATTTTTCTGAATGAAGCAGCAGAAAGCTACTCTCACAGTGATATCTGGACACACAGGGACCAAAAATACGAAGTCATCACATTTGATTCTTTACCCTGTGTGAAATATTTCAGAATGAAGCAGCAGAAAGCTCCTCTCCCACTGATGTCTATGTTTACAGCGACATGAAATACAAAGTAATCACATTCGATCCATTACCCTATGAGAAATATTTCTGAAAGAAGCTGCAGAAAGCTCCTCTCACACTGCTATCTGTACTCACAGTGGCTCGAAATAGAAAGTCATCACATTCGTCCATTACCCTATGTGAAATATTTCTGAATGAAGCAACAGAAAGCTACTCTCACAGTGCTATCTGGACACACAGGGACTAAAAATACTAAGTCATCACATTTGATTCATTACCCTATGTGAAATATTTCTGAATGAAGCAGCAGAAAGCTCCTCTCCCACTGATGTCTATGTTTACAGCGACATGAAATACAAAGTAATCACATTCGATCCATTACCCTATGAGAAATATTTATGAAAGAAGCTGCAGAAAGCTCCTCTCACAGTGCTATCTGGACACACAGGGACTAAAAATACGAAGTCAACACATTTGACCCATTACCCTATGTGAAATATTTCTGAAAGAAGCTGCAGAAAGCTCCTCTCACACTGCTATCTGTACTCACAGTTCCTGGAAATAGAAAGTCATTACATTTTTCCAAAACCCTATGTGAAATATTTCTGAAAGAAGCTGCAGAAAGCTCCTCTCCCACTGATGTCTATGTTTACAGCGACATGAAATAAAAAGTAATCGCATTCGATCCATTACCCTATGTGAAATATTTCTGAATGAAGCAGCAGAAAGCTCCTCTCCCACTGATGTCTATGTTTACAGCGACATGAAATACAAAGTAATCACATTCTATCAATTACCCTATGAGAAATATTTCTAAAAGAAGCTGCAGAAAGCTCCTGTCACAGTGCTATCTGGACACACAGTGACTAGAAATGCCAAGTCATCACATTCGATCCATTACCCTGTGAGAAATATTTCTGAAAGAAGCTGGAGAAAGCTCCTCTCACTCTGCTATCTGTACTCACAGTGGCTGGAAATACAAAGTTATCACATTCGTCCATTACCCTATGTGAAATATTTCTGAATGAAGCAGCAGAAAGCTACTCTCACAGTGCTATCTGGACACACAGGGACCAAAAATACGAAGTCATCACATTTGATTCTTTACCCTGTGTGAAAAATTTCAGAATGAAGCAGCAGAAAGCTCCTCTCCCACTGATGTCTATGTTTACAGCGACATGAAATACAAAGTAATCACATTCTATCAATTACCCTATGAGAAATATTTCTAAAAGAAGCTGCAGAAAGCTCCTGTCACAGTGCTATCTGGACACACAGTGACTAGAAATGCCAAGTCATCACATTCGATCCATTACCCTGTGAGAAATATTTCTGAAAGAAGCTGCAGAAAGCTCCTCTCACACTGCTATCTGTACTCACAGTTCCTGGAAATAGAAAGTCATTACATTTTTCCATTACCCTATGTGAAATATTTCTGAATGAAGCAGCAGAAAGCTCCTCTCACACTGATATCTGGACACACAGGGACTAGAAATGCCAAGTCATCACATTCGATCCATTACCCTGTGAGAAATATTTCTGAAAGAAGCTGCAGAAAGCTCCTCTCACTCTGCCATCTGTACTCACAGTGGCTGGAAATAGAAAGTCATCACATTCGTCCATTACCCTATGTGAAATATTTCTGAAAGAAGCTGCAGAAAGCTCCTCTCACACTGCTATCTGGACACACAGGGACTAAAAATATGAAGTCATCACATTTGATTCATTACCCTATGTGAAATATTTCTGAATGAAGCAGCAGAAAGCTCCTCTCACAGTGCTATCTGGACACACAGGGACTAAAAATACGAAGTCATCACATTTGATTCATTACCCTGTGTGAAATATTTCTGAATGAAGCAGCAGAAAGCTCCTCTCACACTGCTATCTGTACTCACAGTGGCGGGAAATAGAAAGTCATCACATTCGTCCATTACCCTATGTGAAATATTTATGAATGAAGCAGCAGAAAGCTCCTCTCACACGGTTATCTGGACACACAGGGACTAAAAATACGAAGTCCTCACATTTGATTCATTACCCTATGTGAAATATTTCTGAATGAAGCAGCAGAAAGCTCCTCTCCCACTGATGTCTATGTTTACAACGACATGAAATACAAAGTAATCACATTCGATCCATTACCCTATGAGAAATATTTCTGAAAGAAACTGCAGAAAGCTCCTCTCACACTGCTATCTGTACTCACAGTGGCTGGAAATAGAAAGTCATCACATTTGTCCATTACACTATGTGAAATATTTCTGAAAGAAGCTGCAGAAAGCTCCTCTCACACTGCTATCTGGACACACAGGGATTAAAAATACGAAGTCATCACATTTGATTCATTACTCTATGTGAAATATTTCTGGAAGAAGCTGTAGGAAGCTCCTCTCAAACTGCCATATTTACGCACTGTGACTAGAAATACAAAGTCACCACATTCGATCCATTACCCTATGAGAAATATTTCTGAAAGAAGCTGCAGAGAGCTCCTCTCACACTGCTATCTGTACTCACAGTTCCTGGAAATAGAAAGTCATTACGTTTTTCCTTTTCCCTATGTGAAATATTTCTGAAAGAAGCTGCAGAAAGCTCCTCTCCCACTGATGTCTATGTTTACACCGACATGAAATAAAAAGTAATCGCATTCGATCCATTACCCTATGTGAAATATTTCTGAATGAAGCAGCAGAAAGCTCCTCTCCCACTGATGTCTATGTTTACAGCGACATGAAATACAAAGTAATCACATTCGATCAATTACCCTATGAGAAATATTTCTAAAAGAAGCTGCAGAAAGCTCCTGTCACAGTGCTATCTGTACTCACAGTTCCTGGAAATAGAAAGTCATTACATTTTTCCATTACCCTATGTGAAATATTTCTGAAAGAAGCTGCAGAAAGCTCCTCTCACACTGCTATCTGGACACACAGGGACTAGAAATGCCAAGTCATCACATTCGATCCATTACCCTGTGAGAAATATTTCTGAAAGAAGCTGCAGAAAGCTCCTCTCACTCTGCCATCTGTACTCACAGTGGCTGGAAATAGAACGTCATCACATTCGTCCATTACCCTATGTGTAATATTTCTGAAAGAAGCTGCAGAAAGCTCCTCTCACACTGCTATCTGGACACACAGGGACTAAAAATATGAAGTCATCACATTTGATTCATTACCCTATGTGAAATATTTCTGAATGAAGCAGCAGAAAGCTCCTCTCACAGTGCTATCTGGACACACAGGGACTAAAAATACGAAGTCATCACATTTGATTCATTTCCCTGTGTGAAATATTTCTGAATGAAGCAGCAGATAGCTCCTCTCCCACTGATGTCTATGTTTACAGCGACATGAAATACAAAGTAATCACATTCGATCCATTACCCTATGAGAAATATTTCTGAAAGAAACTGCAGAAAGCTCCTCTCACACTGCTATCTGTACTCACAGTGGCTGGAAATAGAAAGTCATCACATTCGTCCTTTACCCTATGTGAAATATTTCTGAATGAAGCAGCAGAAAGCTACTCTCACAGTGCTATCTGGACACACAGGGACCAAAAATACGAAGTCATCACATTTGATTCTTTACCCTGTGTGAAAAATTTCAGAATGAAGCAGCAGAAAGCTCCTCTCCCACTGATGTCTATGTTTACTGCGTCATGAAATGCAAAGTAATCACATTCGATCCATTACCCTATGAGAAATATTTCTGAAAGAAGCTGCAGAAAGCTCCTCTCACACTGCTATCTGTACTCACAGTTCCTGGAAATAGAAAGTCATTACATTTTTCCATTACCCTATGTGAAATATTTCTGAAAGAAGCTGCAGAAAGCTCCTCTCACACTGCTATCTGGACACACAGGGACTAGAAATGCCAAGTCATCACATTCGATCCATTACCCTGTGAGAAATATTTCTGAAAGAAGCTGCAGAAAGCTCCTCTCACTCTGCCATCTGTACCCACAGTGGCTGGAAATAGAACGTCATCACATTCGTCCATTACCCTATGTGAAATATTTCTGAAAGAAGCTGCAGAAAGCTCCTCTCACACTGCTATCTGGACACACAGGGACTAAAAATATGAAGTCATCACATTTGATTCATTACCCTATGTGAAATATTTCTGAATGAAGCAGCAGAAAGCTCCTCTCACAGTGCTATCTGGACACACAGGGACTAAAAATACGAAGTCATCACATTTGATTCATTTCCCTGTGTGAAATATTTCTGAATGAAGCAGCAGATAGCTCCTCTCCCACTGATGTCTATGTTTACAGCGACATGAAATACAAAGTCATCACATTCGTCCATTACCCAATGTGAATTAATTCTGAATGAAGCAGCAGAAAGCTCCTCTCACACGGTTATTTGGACACACAGGGACTAAAAATACGAAGTCATCACATTTGATTCATTTCCCTGTGTGAAATATTTCTGAATGAAGCAGCAGATAGCTCCTCTCCCACTGATGTCTATGTTTACAGCGACATGAAACACAAAGTAATCACATTCGATCCATTACCCTATGAGAAATATTTCTGAATGAAGCTGCAGAAAGCTCCTCTCACAGTGCTATCTGGACACACAGGGATTAAAATACTAAGTCATCACATTTGATTCATTACCCTATGTGAAATATTTCTGAAAGAAGCTGCAGAAAGCTCCTCTCACACTGCTATCTGTACTCACAGTGGCGGGAAATAGAAAGTCATCACATTCGTCCATTACCCTATATGAAATATTTATGAATGAAGCAGCAGAAAGCTGCTCTCACACGGTTATCTGGACACACAGGGACTAAAAATACGAAGTCCTCACATTTGATTCATTACCCTATGTGAAATATTTCTGAATGAAGCAGCAGAAAGCTCCTCTCCCACTGATGTCTATGTTTACAGCGACATGAAATACAAAGTAATCACATTCGATCCATTACCCTATGTGAAATATTTCTGAAAGAAGCTGCAGAAAGCTCCTCTCACACTGCTATCTGTACTCACAGTGGCTGGAAATAGAAAGTCATCACATTTGTCCATTACACTATGTGAAATATTTCTGAAAGAAGATGCTGAAAGTTCCTCTCACACTGCTATCTGGACACACAGGGATTAAAAATACGAAGTCATCACATTTGATTCATTACCCTATGTGAAATATTTCTGAATGAAGCTGTAGGACGCTCCTCTAACACTGCCATATTTACGCACTGTGACTAGAAATACAAAGTCACCACATTCGATCCATTACCCTATGAGAAATATTTCTGAAAGAAGCTGCAGAAAGCTCCTCTCACTCTGCTATCTGTACTCACAGTGGCTGGAAATAGAAAGTCATCACATTTGTCCATTACCCTATGTGAAATATTTCTGAAAGGAGCTGCAGAAAGCTCCTCTCACACTGCTATCTGGACACACAGGGACTAAAAATATGAAGTCATCACATTTGATTCATTACCCTATGTGAAATATTTCAGAATGAAGCAGCAGAAAGCTCCGCTCACAGTGCTATCTGGACACACAGGGACTAAAAATACGAAGTCATCACATTTGACCCATTACCCTATGTGAAATACTTCTGAAAGAAGCTGCAGAAAGCTCCTCTCACAGTGCTATCTGGACACACAGTGACTAGAAATGCCAAGTCATCACATTCGATCCATTACCCTGTGAGAAATATTTCTGAAAGAAGCTGCAGAAAGCTCCTCTCACTCTGCTATCTGTACTCACAGTGGCTGGAAATAGAAAGTCATCACATTCGTCCATTACCCTATGTGAAATATTTCTGAAAGAAGCTGCAGAAAGCTCCTCTCACACTGCTATCTGGACACACAGGGACTAAAAATATGAAGTCATCACATTTCATTCATTACCCTATGTGAAATATTTCTGAATGAAGCAGCAGAAAGCTCCTCTCACACGGTTATCTAGACACACAGGGACTAAAAATACAAGGTCAATACATTTGATCCAATAACCTATGTGAAATGTTTCTGAAAGAAGCTGCAGAAAGCTCCTCTCACTGTGCTATCTGGACACACAGGGACTAGAAATGCCAAGTCATCACATTCGATCCATTACCCTGTGAGAAATATTTCTGAAAGAAGCTGCAGAAAGCTCCTCTCACACTGCTATCTGTACTCACAGTGGCTGGAAATAGAAAGTCATCACATTTGTCCATTGCCCAATGTGAAATATTTCTGAAAGAAGCAGCAGAAAGCTCCTCTCACAGTGCTATCTGGACACACAGGGAATAAATATTCGAAGTCATCACATTTGATTCATTACCCTATGAGACATATTTCTGAAAGAAGCTGCAGAAAGCTCCCCTCACACGGTTATCTGGACACACTAGGACTAAAAATACAAAGTCAACACATTTGATCCATTACACTATGTGAAATATTTCTGAATGAAGCAGCAGAAAGCCCCTCTCCCACTGATGTCTATGTTTACAGCGACATGAAATACAAAGTATTCACATTCGATCCATTACCCTATGAGAAATATTTCTGAAAGAAGCTGCAGAAAGCTCCTCTCACAGTGCTATCTGGACACACAGGGACTAAAAATACGAAGTCATCACATTTGATTCATTACCCTATGTGAAATATTTCTGAATGAAGCTGCAGAAAGCCCGTCTCACAGTGCTATCTGGACACACAGGGACTAAAAATACGAAGTCATCAAATTAGATACATTACCCTATGTGAAATATTTCTGAATGAAGCAGCAGGAAGCTCCTCTCACAGTGCTGTCTGGACACACAGGGACTAAAAATACGAAGTCATCACATTCGTTCCATTACCCTATGAGAAATATTTCTTAAAGAAGCTGCAGAAAGTTCCTCTCACACTGCCATATTTACTCACTGTGACTAGAAATACAAAGTAATCACATTCGATCCATTACCCTATGAGAAATATTTCTGAATGAAGCAGCAGAAAGCTACTCTCACAGTACTATCTGGACACACAGGGACCAAAAATACGAAGTCATCACATTTGATTCTTTACCCTGTGTGAAATATTTCAGAATGAAGCAGCAGAAAGCTCCTCTCCCACTGATGTCTATGTTTACAGCGACATGATATACAAAGAAATCACATTCGATCCATTACCCTATGAGAAATATTTCTGAAAGAAGCAGCAGAAAGCTCCTCTCACACTGCTATCTGCACTCACAGTGGCGGGAAATAGAAAGTCATCACACTCGTCCATTACCCTATGTGAAATATTTCTGAATGAAGCAGCAGAAAGCTCCTCTCACACGGTTATCGGGACACACACGGACTAAAAATAAGAAGTCCGCACATTTGATTCATTACCCTATGTGAAATATTTCTGAATGAAGCAGCAGAAAGCTCATCTCACAGTGCTATCTGCACACACAGGGACTAAAAATACTAAGTCATCACATTTTATTCATTACCCTATGTGAAATATTTCTGAAAGAAGCTGCAGAAAGCTCCTCTCACACAGTTATCTGGACACACAGGGACTAAAAATACTAAGTCATCACATTTGATTCATTACCCTATGTGAAATATTTCTGAATGAAGCAGCAGAAAGCTCCTCTCCCACTGATGTCTATGTTTACAGCGACATGAAATACAAAGTAATCACATTTGTCCATTACCCTATGTGAAATATTTCTGAAAGAAGCTGCAGAAAGCTCCTCTCCAACTGCTATCTGTACTCACAGTGGCTGGAAATAGAAAGTCATCACATTCGTCCATTACCCTATGTGAAACATTTCTGAAAGAAGCTGCAGAAAGCTCCTCTCACACTGCTATCTGTACTCACAGTGGCTGGAAATAGAAAGTCATCACATTCGTCCATTACCCTATGTGAAATATTTCTGAATAAAGCAGCAGAAAGCTCCTCTCCCACTGATGTCTATGTTTACAGCGACATGAAATAAAAAGTAATCGCATTCGATCCATTACCCTACGAGAAATATTTCTGAAAGAAGCTGCAGAAAGCTCCTCTCACACTGCTGTCTGTACTCACAGTTCCTGGAAATAGAAAGTCATTACATTTTTCCATTACCCTTTGTGAAATATTTCTGAAAGAAGCTGCAGAAAGCTCCTCTCACACTGCTACCTGTACTCACAGTGGCTGGAAATAGAAAGTCATCACATTCGTCCATTACCCTATGTGAAATATTTCTGAAAGAAGCTGCTGAAAGCTCCTCTCACACTGCTTTCTGGACACACAGGGACTAAAAATACGAAGTCATCACATTTGACTCATTACCCTATGTGAGATATTTCTGAATGAAGCAGCCGAAAGCTCTTCTCACACTGCTATCTGTACTCACAGTGGCTGGAAATAGAAAGTCATCACATTTGTCCATTACACAATGTGAAATATTTCTGAAAGAAGCTGCAGAAAGCGCCTCTCACACTGCCATCTGTACTCACAGTGGCTGGAAATAGAAAGTCATCACATTCGTCCATTACCCTATGTGAAATATTTCTGAAAGAATCTGCGGAGCGCTCCTCTCACAGTGCTATCCGGACACACAGGGACTAAAAATACGAAGTCATCACATTTGAATCATTACCCTATGTGAAATATATCTGAATGAAACAGCAGAAAGCTCCTCTCACAGTGCTATCTGGACCCACAGGGACTAAAAATACGAAGTCATCACATTTGATTCATTACCCTATGTGAAGTATTTCTGAATGAAGCAGCAGAAAGCTCCTCTCGCACTGATGTCTATGTTTACAGCGACATGAAATTCAAAGTAATCACATTCGATCCATTACCCTATATGAAATATTTCTGAAAGAAGCTGCAGAAAGTTCCTCTCACACTGCCATATTTACTCACTGTGACTAGAAATACAAAGTAATCACATTCGATCCATTACCCTATGAGAAATATTTCTGAATGAAGCAGCAGAAAGCTCCTCTCACACGGTTATCGGGACACACACGGACTAAAAATAAGAAGTCCGCACATTTGACTCATTACCCTATGTGAAATATTTCTGAATGAAGCAGCAGAAATCTCATCTCACAGTGCTATCTGGACACACAGGGACTAAAAATACTAAGTCATCACATTTGATTCATTACCCTATGTGAAATATTTCTGAAAGAAGCTGCAGAAAGCTCCTCTCACAGTGCTATCTGGACACACAGGGACTAAAAATACTAAGTCATCACATTTGATTCATTACCCTATGTGAAATATTTCTGAATGAAGCAGCAGAAAGCTCCTCTCACAGTGCTATCTGGACACACAGGGACTAAAAATACAAAGTCAACACATTTGATGCATTACCCTATGAGAAATATTTCTGAAAGAAGCTGCAGAAAGTTCCTCTCACACTGCCATATTTACTCACTGTGACTAGAAATACAAAGTAATCACATTCGATCCATTACCCTATGAGAAATATTTCTGAAAGGAGCTGCAGAAAGCACCTCTCACACTGTTATCTGGACACACAGGGACTAAAAATACAAAGTCAACACATTTGATTCATTACCCTGTGTGAAATATTTCTGAATAAAGCAGCAGAAAACTCCTCTCCCAGTGATGTCTATGTTTACAGCGACATGAAATACAAAGTAATCACATTCGATCCATTACCCTATGAGAAATATTTCTGAAAGAAGCTGCAGAAAGTTCCTCTCACAGTGCTATCTGGACACACAGGGACTAAAAATATGAAGTCATCACATTTGATTCATTACCCTATGTGAAATATTTCTGAATGAAGCAGCAGAAAGCTCCTCTCACAGTGCTATCTGGACACACAGGGACTAAAAATACGAAGTCATCACATTTGATTAATTACCCTGTGTGAAATATTTCTGAATGAAGCAGCAGAAAGCTCCTCTCCCACTGATGTCTATGTTTACAGCGACATGAAATACAAAGTAATCACATTCTATCAATTACCCTATGAGAAATATTTCTAAAAGAAGCTGCAGAAAGCTCCTGTCACAGTGCTATCTGGACACACAGTGACTAGAAATGCCAAGTCATCACATTCGATCCATTACCCTGTGAGAAATATTTCTGAAAGAAGCTGGAGAAAGCTCCTCTCACTCTGCTATCTGTACTCACAGTGGCTGGAAATACAAAGTTATCACATTCGTCCATTACCCTATGTGAAATATTTCTGAATGAAGCAGCAGAAAGCTACTCTCACAGTGCTATCTGGACACACAGGGACCAAAAATACGAAGTCATCACATTTGATTCTTTACCCTGTGTGAAAAATTTCAGAATGAAGCAGCAGAAAGCTCCTCTCCCACTGATGTCTATGTTTACAGCGACATGAAATACAAAGTAATCACATTCTATCAATTACCCTATGAGAAATATTTCTAAAAGAAGCTGCAGAAAGCTCCTGTCACAGTGCTATCTGGACACACAGTGACTAGAAATGCCAAGTCATCACATTCGATCCATTACCCTGTGAGAAATATTTCTGAAAGAAGCTGCAGAAAGCTCCTCTCACACTGCTATCTGTACTCACAGTTCCTGGAAATAGAAAGTCATTACATTTTTCCATTACCCTATGTGAAATATTTCTGAATGAAGCAGCAGAAAGCTCCTCTCACACTGATATCTGGACACACAGGGACTAGAAATGCCAAGTCATCACATTCGATCCATTACCCTGTGAGAAATATTTCTGAAAGAAGCTGCAGAAAGCTCCTCTCACTCTGCCATCTGTACTCACAGTGGCTGGAAATAGAAAGTCATCACATTCGTCCATTACCCTATGTGAAATATTTCTGAAAGAAGCTGCAGAAAGCTCCTCTCACACTGCTATCTGGACACACAGGGACTAAAAATATGAAGTCATCACATTTGATTCATTACCCTATGTGAAATATTTCTGAATGAAGCAGCAGAAAGCTCCTCTCACAGTGCTATCTGGACACACAGGGACTAAAAATACGAAGTCATCACATTTGATTCATTACCCTGTGTGAAATATTTCTGAATGAAGCAGCAGAAAGCTCCTCTCACACTGCTATCTGTACTCACAGTGGCGGGAAATAGAAAGTCATCACATTCGTCCATTACCCTATGTGAAATATTTATGAATGAAGCAGCAGAAAGCTCCTCTCACACGGTTATCTGGACACACAGGGACTAAAAATACGAAGTCCTCACATTTGATTCATTACCCTATGTGAAATATTTCTGAATGAAGCAGCAGAAAGCTCCTCTCCCACTGATGTCTATGTTTACAACGACATGAAATACAAAGTAATCACATTCGATCCATTACCCTATGAGAAATATTTCTGAAAGAAACTGCAGAAAGCTCCTCTCACACTGCTATCTGTACTCACAGTGGCTGGAAATAGAAAGTCATCACATTTGTCCATTACACTATGTGAAATATTTCTGAAAGAAGCTGCAGAAAGCTCCTCTCACACTGCTATCTGGACACACAGGGATTAAAAATACGAAGTCATCACATTTGATTCATTACTCTATGTGAAATATTTCTGGAAGAAGCTGTAGGAAGCTCCTCTCAAACTGCCATATTTACGCACTGTGACTAGAAATACAAAGTCACCACATTCGATCCATTACCCTATGAGAAATATTTCTGAAAGAAGCTGCAGAGAGCTCCTCTCACACTGCTATCTGTACTCACAGTTCCTGGAAATAGAAAGTCATTACGTTTTTCCTTTTCCCTATGTGAAATATTTCTGAAAGAAGCTGCAGAAAGCTCCTCTCCCACTGATGTCTATGTTTACACCGACATGAAATAAAAAGTAATCGCATTCGATCCATTACCCTATGTGAAATATTTCTGAATGAAGCAGCAGAAAGCTCCTCTCCCACTGATGTCTATGTTTACAGCGACATGAAATACAAAGTAATCACATTCGATCAATTACCCTATGAGAAATATTTCTAAAAGAAGCTGCAGAAAGCTCCTGTCACAGTGCTATCTGTACTCACAGTTCCTGGAAATAGAAAGTCATTACATTTTTCCATTACCCTATGTGAAATATTTCTGAAAGAAGCTGCAGAAAGCTCCTCTCACACTGCTATCTGGACACACAGGGACTAGAAATGCCAAGTCATCACATTCGATCCATTACCCTGTGAGAAATATTTCTGAAAGAAGCTGCAGAAAGCTCCTCTCACTCTGCCATCTGTACTCACAGTGGCTGGAAATAGAACGTCATCACATTCGTCCATTACCCTATGTGTAATATTTCTGAAAGAAGCTGCAGAAAGCTCCTCTCACACTGCTATCTGGACACACAGGGACTAAAAATATGAAGTCATCACATTTGATTCATTACCCTATGTGAAATATTTCTGAATGAAGCAGCAGAAAGCTCCTCTCACAGTGCTATCTGGACACACAGGGACTAAAAATACGAAGTCATCACATTTGATTCATTTCCCTGTGTGAAATATTTCTGAATGAAGCAGCAGATAGCTCCTCTCCCACTGATGTCTATGTTTACAGCGACATGAAATACAAAGTAATCACATTCGATCCATTACCCTATGAGAAATATTTCTGAAAGAAACTGCAGAAAGCTCCTCTCACACTGCTATCTGTACTCACAGTGGCTGGAAATAGAAAGTCATCACATTCGTCCTTTACCCTATGTGAAATATTTCTGAATGAAGCAGCAGAAAGCTACTCTCACAGTGCTATCTGGACACACAGGGACCAAAAATACGAAGTCATCACATTTGATTCTTTACCCTGTGTGAAAAATTTCAGAATGAAGCAGCAGAAAGCTCCTCTCCCACTGATGTCTATGTTTACTGCGTCATGAAATACAAAGTAATCACATTCGATCCATTACCCTATGAGAAATATTTCTGAAAGAAGCTGCAGAAAGCTCCTCTCACACTGCTATCTGTACTCACAGTTCCTGGAAATAGAAAGTCATTACATTTTTCCATTACCCTATGTGAAATATTTCTGAAAGAAGCTGCAGAAAGCTCCTCTCACACTGCTATCTGGACACACAGGGACTAGAAATGCCAAGTCATCACATTCGATCCATTACCCTGTGAGAAATATTTCTGAAAGAAGCTGCAGAAAGCTCCTCTCACTCTGCCATCTGTACCCACAGTGGCTGGAAATAGAACGTCATCACATTCGTCCATTACCCTATGTGAAATATTTCTGAAAGAAGCTGCAGAAAGCTCCTCTCACACTGCTATCTGGACACACAGGGACTAAAAATATGAAGTCATCACATTTGATTCATTACCCTATGTGAAATATTTCTGAATGAAGCAGCAGAAAGCTCCTCTCACAGTGCTATCTGGACACACAGGGACTAAAAATACGAAGTCATCACATTTGATTCATTTCCCTGTGTGAAATATTTCTGAATGAAGCAGCAGATAGCTCCTCTCCCACTGATGTCTATGTTTACAGCGACATGAAATACAAAGTCATCACATTCGTCCATTACCCAATGTGAATTAATTCTGAATGAAGCAGCAGAAAGCTCCTCTCACACGGTTATTTGGACACACAGGGACTAAAAATACGAAGTCATCACATTTGATTCATTTCCCTGTGTGAAATATTTCTGAATGAAGCAGCAGATAGCTCCTCTCCCACTGATGTCTATGTTTACAGCGACATGAAACACAAAGTAATCACATTCGATCCATTACCCTATGAGAAATATTTCTGAATGAAGCTGCAGAAAGCTCCTCTCACAGTGCTATCTGGACACACAGGGATTAAAATACTAAGTCATCACATTTGATTCATTACCCTATGTGAAATATTTCTGAAAGAAGCTGCAGAAAGCTCCTCTCACACTGCTATCTGTACTCACAGTGGCGGGAAATAGAAAGTCATCACATTCGTCCATTACCCTATATGAAATATTTATGAATGAAGCAGCAGAAAGCTGCTCTCACACGGTTATCTGGACACACAGGGACTAAAAATACGAAGTCCTCACATTTGATTCATTACCCTATGTGAAATATTTCTGAATGAAGCAGCAGAAAGCTCCTCTCCCACTGATGTCTATGTTTACAGCGACATGAAATACAAAGTAATCACATTCGATCCATTACCCTATGTGAAATATTTCTGAAAGAAGCTGCAGAAAGCTCCTCTCACACTGCTATCTGTACTCACAGTGGCTGGAAATAGAAAGTCATCACATTTGTCCATTACACTATGTGAAATATTTCTGAAAGAAGATGCAGAAAGTTCCTCTCACACTGCTATCTGGACACACAGGGATTAAAAATACGAAGTCATCACATTTGATTCATTACCCTATGTGAAATATTTCTGAATGAAGCTGTAGGACGCTCCTCTAACACTGCCATATTTACGCACTGTGACTAGAAATACAAAGTCACCACATTCGATCCATTACCCTATGAGAAATATTTCTGAAAGAAGCTGCAGAAAGCTCCTCTCACTCTGCTATCTGTACTCACAGTGGCTGGAAATAGAAAGTCATCACATTTGTCCATTACCCTATGTGAAATATTTCTGAAAGGAGCTGCAGAAAGCTCCTCTCACACTGCTATCTGGACACACAGGGACTAAAAATATGAAGTCATCACATTTGATTCATTACCCTATGTGAAATATTTCAGAATGAAGCAGCAGAAAGCTCCGCTCACAGTGCTATCTGGACACACAGGGACTAAAAATACGAAGTCATCACATTTGACCCATTACCCTATGTGAAATACTTCTGAAAGAAGCTGCAGAAAGCTCCTCTCACAGTGCTATCTGGACACACAGTGACTAGAAATGCCAAGTCATCACATTCGATCCATTACCCTGTGAGAAATATTTCTGAAAGAAGCTGCAGAAAGCTCCTCTCACTCTGCTATCTGTACTCACAGTGGCTGGAAATAGAAAGTCATCACATTCGTCCATTACCCTATGTGAAATATTTCTGAAAGAAGCTGCAGAAAGCTCCTCTCACACTGCTATCTGGACACACAGGGACTAAAAATATGAAGTCATCACATTTCATTCATTACCCTATGTGAAATATTTCTGAATGAAGCAGCAGAAAGCTCCTCTCACACGGTTATCTAGACACACAGGGACTAAAAATACAAGGTCAATACATTTGATCCAATAACCTATGTGAAATGTTTCTGAAAGAAGCTGCAGAAAGCTCCTCTCACTGTGCTATCTGGACACACAGGGACTAGAAATGCCAAGTCATCACATTCGATCCATTACCCTGTGAGAAATATTTCTGAAAGAAGCTGCAGAAAGCTCCTCTCACACTGCTATCTGTACTCACAGTGGCTGGAAATAGAAAGTCATCACATTTGTCCATTGCCCAATGTGAAATATTTCTGAAAGAAGCAGCAGAAAGCTCCTCTCACAGTGCTATCTGGACACACAGGGAATAAATATTCGAAGTCATCACATTTGATTCATTACCCTATGAGACATATTTCTGAAAGAAGCTGCAGAAAGCTCCCCTCACACGGTTATCTGGACACACTAGGACTAAAAATACAAAGTCAACACATTTGATCCATTACACTATGTGAAATATTTCTGAATGAAGCAGCAGAAAGCCCCTCTCCCACTGATGTCTATGTTTACAGCGACATGAAATACAAAGTATTCACATTCGATCCATTACCCTATGAGAAATATTTCTGAAAGAAGCTGCAGAAAGCTCCTCTCACAGTGCTATCTGGACACACAGGGACTAAAAATACGAAGTCATCACATTTGATTCATTACCCTATGTGAAATATTTCTGAATGAAGCTGCAGAAAGCCCGTCTCACAGTGCTATCTGGACACACAGGGACTAAAAATACGAAGTCATCAAATTAGATACATTACCCTATGTGAAATATTTCTGAATGAAGCAGCAGGAAGCTCCTCTCACAGTGCTGTCTGGACACACAGGGACTAAAAATACGAAGTCATCACATTCGTTCCATTACCCTATGAGAAATATTTCTTAAAGAAGCTGCAGAAAGTTCCTCTCACACTGCCATATTTACTCACTGTGACTAGAAATACAAAGTAATCACATTCGATCCATTACCCTATGAGAAATATTTCTGAATGAAGCAGCAGAAAGCTACTCTCACAGTACTATCTGGACACACAGGGACCAAAAATACGAAGTCATCACATTTGATTCTTTACCCTGTGTGAAATATTTCAGAATGAAGCAGCAGAAAGCTCCTCTCCCACTGATGTCTATGTTTACAGCGACATGATATACAAAGAAATCACATTCGATCCATTACCCTATGAGAAATATTTCTGAAAGAAGCAGCAGAAAGCTCCTCTCACACTGCTATCTGCACTCACAGTGGCGGGAAATAGAAAGTCATCACACTCGTCCATTACCCTATGTGAAATATTTCTGAATGAAGCAGCAGAAAGCTCCTCTCACACGGTTATCGGGACACACACGGACTAAAAATAAGAAGTCCGCACATTTGATTCATTACCCTATGTGAAATATTTCTGAATGAAGCAGCAGAAAGCTCATCTCACAGTGCTATCTGCACACACAGGGACTAAAAATACTAAGTCATCACATTTTATTCATTACCCTATGTGAAATATTTCTGAAAGAAGCTGCAGAAAGCTCCTCTCACACAGTTATCTGGACACACAGGGACTAAAAATACTAAGTCATCACATTTGATTCATTACCCTATGTGAAATATTTCTGAATGAAGCAGCAGAAAGCTCCTCTCCCACTGATGTCTATGTTTACAGCGACATGAAATACAAAGTAATCACATTTGTCCATTACCCTATGTGAAATATTTCTGAAAGAAGCTGCAGAAAGCTCCTCTCCAACTGCTATCTGTACTCACAGTGGCTGGAAATAGAAAGTCATCACATTCGTCCATTACCCTATGTGAAACATTTCTGAAAGAAGCTGCAGAAAGCTCCTCTCACACTGCTATCTGTACTCACAGTGGCTGGAAATAGAAAGTCATCACATTCGTCCATTACCCTATGTGAAATATTTCTGAATAAAGCAGCAGAAAGCTCCTCTCCCACTGATGTCTATGTTTACAGCGACATGAAATAAAAAGTAATCGCATTCGATCCATTACCCTACGAGAAATATTTCTGAAAGAAGCTGCAGAAAGCTCCTCTCACACTGCTGTCTGTACTCACAGTTCCTGGAAATAGAAAGTCATTACATTTTTCCATTACCCTTTGTGAAATATTTCTGAAAGAAGCTGCAGAAAGCTCCTCTCACACTGCTACCTGTACTCACAGTGGCTGGAAATAGAAAGTCATCACATTCGTCCATTACCCTATGTGAAATATTTCTGAAAGAAGCTGCTGAAAGCTCCTCTCACACTGCTTTCTGGACACACAGGGACTAAAAATACGAAGTCATCACATTTGACTCATTACCCTATGTGAGATATTTCTGAATGAAGCAGCCGAAAGCTCTTCTCACACTGCTATCTGTACTCACAGTGGCTGGAAATAGAAAGTCATCACATTTGTCCATTACACAATGTGAAATATTTCTGAAAGAAGCTGCAGAAAGCGCCTCTCACACTGCCATCTGTACTCACAGTGGCTGGAAATAGAAAGTCATCACATTCGTCCATTACCCTATGTGAAATATTTCTGAAAGAATCTGCGGAGCGCTCCTCTCACAGTGCTATCCGGACACACAGGGACTAAAAATACGAAGTCATCACATTTGAATCATTACCCTATGTGAAATATATCTGAATGAAACAGCAGAAAGCTCCTCTCACAGTGCTATCTGGACCCACAGGGACTAAAAATACGAAGTCATCACATTTGATTCATTACCCTATGTGAAGTATTTCTGAATGAAGCAGCAGAAAGCTCCTCTCGCACTGATGTCTATGTTTACAGCGACATGAAATTCAAAGTAATCACATTCGATCCATTACCCTATATGAAATATTTCTGAAAGAAGCTGCAGAAAGTTCCTCTCACACTGCCATATTTACTCACTGTGACTAGAAATACAAAGTAATCACATTCGATCCATTACCCTATGAGAAATATTTCTGAATGAAGCAGCAGAAAGCTCCTCTCACACGGTTATCGGGACACACACGGACTAAAAATAAGAAGTCCGCACATTTGACTCATTACCCTATGTGAAATATTTCTGAATGAAGCAGCAGAAATCTCATCTCACAGTGCTATCTGGACACACAGGGACTAAAAATACTAAGTCATCACATTTGATTCATTACCCTATGTGAAATATTTCTGAAAGAAGCTGCAGAAAGCTCCTCTCACAGTGCTATCTGGACACACAGGGACTAAAAATACTAAGTCATCACATTTGATTCATTACCCTATGTGAAATATTTCTGAATGAAGCAGCAGAAAGCTCCTCTCACAGTGCTATCTGGACACACAGGGACTAAAAATACAAAGTCAACACATTTGATGCATTACCCTATGAGAAATATTTCTGAAAGAAGCTGCAGAAAGTTCCTCTCACACTGCCATATTTACTCACTGTGACTAGAAATACAAAGTAATCACATTCGATCCATTACCCTATGAGAAATATTTCTGAAAGGAGCTGCAGAAAGCACCTCTCACACTGTTATCTGGACACACAGGGACTAAAAATACAAAGTCAACACATTTGATTCATTACCCTGTGTGAAATATTTCTGAATAAAGCAGCAGAAAACTCCTCTCCCAGTGATGTCTATGTTTACAGCGACATGAAATACAAAGTAATCACATTCGATCCATTACCCTATGAGAAATATTTCTGAAAGAAGCTGCAGAAAGTTCCTCTCACAGTGCTATCTGGACACACAGGGACTAAAAATATGAAGTCATCACATTTGATTCATTACCCTATGTGAAATATTTCTGAATGAAGCAGCAGAAAGCTCCTCTCACAGTGCTATCTGGACACACAGGGACTAAAAATACGAAGTCATCACATTTGATTAATTACCCTGTGTGAAATATTTCTGAATGAAGCAGCAGAAAGCTCCTCTCCCACTGATGTCTATGTTTACAGCGACATGAAATACAAAGTAATTTACATTCGATCCATTGCCCTATGAGAAATATTTCTGAAAGTAGCTGCAGAAAGCTCCTCTCACAGCGCTATCTGGACACACAGTGACTAAAAATACTAAGTCATCACATCTAATTCATTACCCTATGTGAAATATTTCTGAAAGAAGCTGCAGAAAGCTCCTCTCACACTGCTATCTGTACTCACAGTGGCTGGAAATAGAAAGTCATCACATTCGTCCATTACCCTATGTGAAATATTTCTGAAAGAATCTGCGGAGCACTCCTCTCACAGTGCTATCTGGACACACAGGGACTAAAAATACGAAGTCATCACATTTGAATCATTACCCTATGTGAAATATATCTGAATGAAACAGCAGAAAGCTCCTCTCACAGTGCTATCTGGACACACAGGGACTAAAAATACGAAGTCATCACATTTGATTCATTACCCTATGTGAAGTATTTCTGAATGAAGCAGCAGAAAGCTCCTCTCCCACTGATTTCTATGTTTACAGCCACATGAAATTCAAAGGAACCACATTCGATCCATTACCCTATGAGAAATATTTCTGAAAGAAGCTGCAGAAAGCTCCTCTCACACTGCCATATTTACTCACTGTGACTAGAAATACAAAGTAATCACATTCGATCCATTACCCTATGAGAAATATTTCTGAAAGGAGCTGCAGAAAGCACCTCTCACACTGTTATCTGGACACACAGGGACTAAAAATACAAAGTCAACACATTTGATTCATTACCCTGTGTGAAATATTTCTGAATGAAGCTGCAGAAAGCTCCTCTCACACTGCCATATTTACTCACTGTGACTAGAAATACAAAGTCACCACATTCGATCCATTACCCTATGAGAAATATTTCTGTAAGAAGCTGCAGAAAGCTCCTCCCACAGTGCTATCTGGACACACAGGGACTAGAAGTGCCAAGTCATCACATTCGATCATTTACCCTGTGAGAAATATTTCTGAAAGAACTTGCACAAAGCTCCTCTCACACTGCTATCTGTACTCACAGTGGCTGGAAATAGAAAGTCATCACATTCGTCCGTTACCCTATGAGAAATATTTCTGAAAGAATCTGCAGAAAGCTCCTCTCGCAGTGCTATCTGGACACACAGGGACTAAAAATACGAAGTCATCACATTTGATTCATTACCCTATGTGAAATATTTCTGAATGTAGCAGCAGAAAGCTCCTCTCCCACTTTTGTCTATGATTAGAGCGACATGAAATACAAAGTAATCACATTCGATCCATTACCCTATGAGAAACATTTCTGAAAGAAGCTGCAGAAAGCTCCTCTCACAGTGCTATCTGGACACACAGAGACTAGAAATGCCAAGTCATCACATTCGATACATTACCCTATGAGAAATATTTCTGAAAGAAGCTGCGGAATGCTCCTCTCACACTGCTATCTGTACTCACAGTGCTGGAAATAGAAAGTCATCACATTTGTCCATTATCCTATGTGAAATATTTCTGAAAGAAGCTGCAGAAAGCTCCTCTCACACTGCTATCTGTACTCACAGTGCTGGAAATAGAAAGTCATCACATTTGATCCATTACCCTATGTGAAATATTTCTGAAAGAAGCTGCATAATGATCCTCTCACACTGCTATCTGTGCGCACAGTAGCTGGAAATACAAAGTCATCACATTTGATCCATTACCCTATTTGATATATTACTGAAAGAAGCTGCAGAAATCTCCTAACACACTGGTATCTGGACACACAGTGAGTAGAAATACAAAGTCATCAAATTCGATCCATTACCCTATGTGAAATATTTCTGAAAAATGCTGCAGAATGCTGCTCTTTGAGAAGCATCTCTTACTTGATATATTTGTTACATAGACAGGGTTGTCATATTTTATCCATAACCATAGATTAAGTGTTTATGAAAGAACCTGCTAAAAGCTTGTCTCCCACTAATGGATTTTTTATTTGGTGTAATTACTAAAATTCCATTCTCATTAAAGTACTTTATGACCACCATTTTAATAACATCTGCAGCCCCATGTAATGCAGTAGGAATTTAGCACAGTCTCATCTTGTCTAGTGTTTCTATGGGTAGGACAACTCCGCATCTTCAAAAATGCATGTTTTTCCATTTCTTAGTTGTGCATTTTCATATACTGGTATGAATTTGTGTTCTGAACAGGAATAGACTTCTCTAGTGATGAACTTTTAGTGTCCCTCTTTCAGGGGTGCACAGGTGATGCCCAAAAGTACCATAGAGAACTACCATCAGTTTTGTATCAGCCAAATTTATTGGTATTAACTTCAGAGTCAGTTCATTATCTTGCTCCACAATATCTCACTTTAGCTGGTGTCTGGTCTCTCAACATAGACAAAAATCCTGCTCACTAACTTTCCTAGTACAGTAGAGCGTCGATTATCGGAACGTCGGTCAACCGAACGACCGCTTAACCGAACCGTGTACTCGATCGCACCTGTTACTCCCCCACCCTACCTTCCATCATCCCCCTCACTCCCAAACCAAGTTTCCCCACAGTAGTCGCCGCACTGGGCCACCGCTGTATGCTCTGCCTATCTAATGCAAATGTCGTGAGTTTGAAACAGCAGATTTTAGTGGTGATCTGCTACAAATGACCACTCTTGATAATGTACACCCAACTGAGTGCTTTTATAAACTTGGCTTTGTGCCAGTGCTATATTCTGTCATCAGATCTGCTATAGGCTGCCACCTCTTTTTCTCTACACAGTGGGAAACTATTTGATCTCCAAATTTTATGAAGATGCAAGGACATGCGGCACTTCACCACCAACTCGACCACTTTCCACAGACACAACAGCAGCACACATACAGCACACGAGCTTCACTGTTTATGAGAATTTGTCCCATGGGCCAACCGCAAGACACTGCTTTCTTTTGAAGTCACTTTCTCCAGACAATTTCCTTATTTGCGACCCCTATAACCACCAGAATGATCCCTCATTCATATCTGCCCTCCTGGTATACTTCCCTCACCATATTATGCGCCAGCAATACCACCAGGCAACATTCTGTATCACTCTGGGCAGTGATCATTATGTTTTGCCTTATCTGTGCATAGATAGAGGTGGACCAACAACTCTTGTGGAACTAAAGTTTAATGAAATAGTACATATTACACAATAGAGATTGCTGCAGCTACTCACCATCTGTGTTAGCTGCTCCTACGTGAGTCTGATCTGTTCAGTTGTCTCCTGGATGAGCTCTCTTTCCTTGTGGTGCTTAGCTCTGATTGTCTCAGCCTCCTGCTGCAGGGAGTCCAGTTATGCCCAAATAGTGGCCAGATCACACTTTATGCTGGACAGCGAATGCTGTAATGAGACATGTCACATGGTAATCTCAAGGTATGTACTGAATGAAAAAGTCACTGTTTTAACTGCTCTTATTGTACCTTAAGTGTACTGAAAATTCAAATACCAAAATTAATAATTAACTAGGAAATAGCAGCCCAGCTAAAGTGATTCACCTGAATACTGCCCCCTGTGAAAGTCATTTATCTCAGTGTATTTTCCCATTTGCAACCCATATCTTCACTAGGGTGATCCCAGATATGCATGGGCGCCCCACTTACATACCCTTGTGAGTGTATCGTGTGCCTGTAATGCCATCAGGTGGCAGTGGTCACGATGGGCAGTGGTCATGATGTTTTGGCTTATCAGTGTGTAGGGGGTCTATACAAGGGAGATACAACTGAGGGCAACATTATAGAAATGGAAGAAGAGACAGGTGAAGATAACATGGGAGATATCCTGTGAGAAACATTTCACTGAGCATTGAAGACCTACACTTAAACAAGGACCAAGGGTAGACAACATTCTGTCAAAACTACCGATAGCCTTTGGAGAGCCAGCAATGACAAAATTATTCCATCTGCTGTGCTAGATGTGTGAGACAGATGAAATACCCACAAATTTCACAAAGAATGTAACAGTTTCAATTCCAAACAAATCAGGTAGTAAGAGGTGTGAATATTCCCAAACTGTTGGTTTGGGAAGTTGTGGTTGCAGAATATGAACACAAATTCTCTACAGAAGGAGCAAAAAACCAGCAGAAACTGACTTCAGAAAAGATAACTTTGCATTCTGGAGAAATGAAGGGACACATGGGACAATGCTTCCCTTTCATGCCCCTCAACTGTTACAGCTGCCATTTGGCTCTGTAAAAGTTGTAAATAACCTTTTTTCTACTGTATTTGACCCCTGCTTAAGAATTTGAGAGTATTCCAGTCCACATTGTCAAAAGCTTTCTCTATGTCTTCAAATGGTATCTTAGAAGATGCATTAAGGAATGGTGAACCTATGTTTCTACCATTTGAAGACATAGAGAAAGCTTTTGACAATGTGGACTGGAATACTCTCAAATTCTTAAGCAGGGGTCAAATACAGTAGAAAAAAGGTTATTTACAACTTTTACAGAGCCAAATGGCAGCTGTAACAGTTGAGGGGCATGAAAGGGAAGCATTGGTTAGGAAGTGAGTGATACAGGTTTATAGCCTATCCCCCATGTTTTTCAATCTGTATATTGAGCAACCAGTGAAGGGAACAAAAGAAAAGTTCAGAATAGGAATAAAAACCTTTGAGGTTTGCTGATGACATTGTAATTCCATCGGAGACAGCAAAGGACCTGGAAGAGCAGCTGAACGGAATGGACAGTGTCTTGAAAGGAGGATATAAGATGACCATCAACAAAAGCAAAAAAAAGATAATGGAATGTAGTCTAATTAGGTGTTGCTGAGGGAATTAGATTAATGAATGAGAAATAATTAGTAGACAATTTTTGCTACTTGGACAGGAAAATCACTAATGATGGATGAAAGAGATGATATAAAATGTAGGCAGACAATGGAAAGGAAAGTGTTTCGGAAGAAGAGAAATTTTGTAACATTGAATATAAACCTAGTTTTTAGAGTAATTGCAACTTATGCAAGACACCTTTGTAGCTTTGTTTTCAGTGAGATGTGTTTCAGCACTTTTTTTGCTATCTTGACATAGAACAGAAAGTGCTGGAACGGCTTTGTGTGAAAACAAAGTGACACACATGCCCAGAAAAAGGGGAAATTTCTCTCCAATTTTCTTAGACACAGAAATAAAGAGAACTACAATATTCCCAAAATGTTTATAGATTTAGGTGTTGCAAAGATTTTTCTGGAAATATTTGTATGGATTGTAGCCATATATGAAGTGAAACATGAATATCAAACAGCATAGACAGAATGAGAATAGAAGCTTCTGAAATGTGATGCTGCAGATGAATGCTGAAGATTAGATGAGTAAATGGACTTGGAGAGAAAAGAAATTTCCTGCACAAGGTGACGAAAAGAAATGATTGGTTGACAGGATGCATTCCAAGACATTAAAGGATCACTAGTTCAGCAATGGACTGAGGTATGAGGTGACAGCACCCCTCCCATATCAAGTACTAAGATCCACATAAGCCCTTTGGTAATTTTATTTTCAAAATTCTGATGAAGATGTTCATACATTAAGCAAAGTCTTATGAGTTAATAGGTATATTTGGAAGGAATTATCACTTTCAAATTAAAGTGCTATTTTTCCTCTTTTCAGTAAACATAACTGTCTTAATGGATATTCATAAATTGAAGCTAAACTTGATCCAGAATTTTAGTGCCAGTTATAGACATATTGCTCTAAATTTCCAGGACCTGTTGATAGACTTTTGATTAATTAAAGGACACTATACTGAACGTGTTGAGGCTGCAGCATGCCAGCCGGTTGCCTGCGTTGGCAAACGTGTGTGGAAGCACACTAGCGCGCCACAAGCATGATGCAGTTCGCCACCGGACGCGAGCCGAGGATGGTCCGCGATGCAGTCACGCCCGCCACTGCCACCGCCGTCATAGCTGCCATGGGTCACCACCTGCGCCAGGGTACAGGGTGTGGCCCTCACGCTGCCCCGCCATCTCAGCTGTCCATGCCATCACCCGCCTCCTGCTGCTGCTGCTGCTGCTGCTGCTGCTGCTGCTGCTGCTGCTGCTGCTGCTGCCGCCCCTGCGCGTGATCAACGCGCCTGCTGCCGCCGCTCGTTGACACTGCCGCCGTCCATTGTCTGCACGCCACCAAATAATGTAAGTCACTAGCAATGCTATGGTTGTGTGGATACCCACACTATTGTAACATTCCAACCACCAGGTAGCCATTGGAGACAGGAGCAGCCGAAGAGAATAAAGATCACCCTCGACACTGCAGACCCAGATAAATCAATTAATTTTAACTGACGCAGAGCTTAAGCAACAGATAGATGGTCTTCAAATGGCTTCTCCACAATCTAATGTTGTTAAGCAAGTGCTAGTGGAGGAACCACCGAAGCATGTGACTCCACCACTCACTAGTGCAGAATCAGCTGTGGCAGTAGCCACCTCTACTTCGGTGCAAAGCTTTCCAGCAGTAGCGTTTATTCCGGCATTTGCTGGAAAGCCACACGAGAATATTCAAATGCTTGTCCAGAATGTCCAGGACATCGGAAAGCTTTGTGGTTGACCAGATGAATTTCTCTTAAATGTGATGAAAATGAAAGTCACCGGTGAAGCGCAGAACTACGTGCAGTCTGTCGAGAGCTTGAAAAAATGCCCCTACCTTCCAGTCCCTTGCAACAGGGTTGATTGAAAGGTATACAGACAAACATAGTACTAGTTACTATCGTGACTTGCTTTCCAACCTTAAGCAAAAAACGGGTGAGGATTTAGAAGCATTCGCAGGCAAGATTAGAAGAATCGCATGCCATACATACGCACTAAGTGCCAATTCTGCTCGTAACAAGTTTCTGTTGGAAGAATCAGGATGTCGTGTGATAGACGTTTTTATTCGTGACATAAACCCTCAGATAGGGGTGAAATCAAGTTAGCTTCCCCCTCACACCTTACAAGAAGCCATGGAATTAGTACTCTCGAGAGAGGTGGTGAGCCAATTTGCGGCTGTCTCCACGCAGCAAAGTGAGCCCTGACGTGTCTTTTCGAACGACACCAATTGTGGGCACTGTAATAGACAAGGACATGTGGCAGAGCAATGTTGCGTGCCATATTGTCATCGGTGCAGGAACATGGGTCACCAAAGCGTGCATTGTCCAAATAGTAGGCCACAACTGCCTGCAAACTCCAGGCGAAATGCAAACCAAACGCAGAATTCGGGAAATGGCTGCGTGGCAGGAAGTGGCACTCCCCCCAGCCCCCGTTAAAAATAGTGACGCCACTAGCTTATAAGGGAATCGCACAGGTGGCAAGCGTGGTTGTCTATGGTGTTAGAGGCAACAAACCAATACGCGTGCTAATTGGCACAGGCACACAGATCAGCTTCGCATTTTTATCGAAGAGAGATAAAAGAACATTGCAACCACCATGGTACAATATCAGTGGTATTGGTCCCAGCATAGTGAAACCTGATGGCAGCAGTTGCGTTGAGTTCATGTTGGACTCCACAGAATATGCTTTTATGATGGAGGTTGTACGGAACATGTGCACGGATTACGACATCATCCTGGGAAGTGACTTACTGCATAATTTCAAGGGGGTTATTGACTATAGGTTAAATACCATCCAATTCGGCACCAATGTGCACCGTTTTGGACGAGACTGCACGTTGTGGGTGAGTGAAACTGGGGAAAAAAGGATCCATTTCCCAAGTTTCAGAGTCTCCTGTAACGATGCTAAAAGCCGATAACCCCATGGATATAACAGAAGGCACAGGAAAGATCCTTTGGGTGCCTGTCGGGATACATGAATCTGAAGAGTTTCATTTCTTGGTAGATCCACTCTGCCAGAATGAAGCTCTTGACCAGATGCAGGTCCACGTAAAACATAGCCTGTGCAAAGCGCATCAAGTACAAATAGAAAACTGTGTACCCATGTGTTTAGACAATTTTAGTCACAAGCAAGCTTTAATACCATGTGGTACAGTATTAGCCAGCTTACAGGTTATCACAGAAGATGAGTTGCCAATGAAAACCCCTTATCTGGAGAAAAAAAAAAAGAAAAAAAAAAAGGGAAAAAGACTGCTGCTGTCTCTCAACACCTTTTGACAATCACGTCACATCTGACAGATAAGTTTAAACCTAAGCTTAGTCACCTACCATTGCATGAACAAAAGCTAATAAATGAAGTATTGAATGAGTATTCATGGTTGTTTGAAGACAGGAAATATTTACCAGCAATAGATCTAATCCAACATGAGATTCCATCTGGAAATGCTAGGCCAATAGCTCAAGATGGGTACCGAATCCCCTATCATCTTCAGTCAGTGGTAGAGGAAACTATACAACAGCAACTAGAAGCAGGAATAATACAACCCTCTTCTAGCGTGTGGTCTAGCCCAATTGTAGTCGTTCCAAAGAAATCTACAGACAGAGAAAAATCCTATCGCCTCTGTGTAGACATGCAAGCAGTAAACAAGGTTACTACCCCAGATCATTATCCATTACCCCGGATACATGAAACACTCAATCATCTGGGCAATTGCCGGTACTTTACAACATTAGGCATGCGCAGTGGGTATCATCAGCTTTTGTAGTTCGTGGTTGCTTATATTAATTCTTAAGGATGCCTTTCAGGCTTCACAATGTGCCAACAACCTTTCAGTGACTTGCAGATCTGCTATTATGTGGGTTGAAACCTACTATGTGCCTTGTGTATCTTGATGATATAATTATATTTTCTAAATCTATTGCTGAACATGCTGAACGTCTACACAGTGCACTGTTGTGATTGCAAAATGCTAATTTAAGCTTAAAATTAGAAACGTGTTCTTTTGCTCAATCACAAGTGCAGTATTTAGGTCATGTCATCAGTTCCAGAAGAGTCAAACCAGATCCACGATTAACTGAATCAGTAGACACTTTTCCTGTTCCAACAAATTTAAAGGAATTACAATCCTTCCTTGGTCTTGCAAATTATTACTGCTGTTTTGTTAAAGATTATGCTACTATTACCAAACCTCTTACTAAATTGTTGAAAAAGGATACTCCTTTTGTGTGGATGGATGAATGTTTGACCACCTTTCAAACAGTGAAAACTATTTTAACCAGTTAATCTCTACTTGTTTACCCAGACTTCACTGAACCTTTTATTTTATCTTGTGACGCATCTGATTTTGCTGTAGGATGTGTTCTAAGCTAAGTGCAAGATGGTGAGGAAAAACCCATTGGGTATGCCTCTCATCAACTAAATAAAGAAGAAAGTAATTACAGTACTACAGAAAAGGAATTGCTTGCCCTTCTTTTTGGAATTAGTTATTTTAGATGTTACCTTTATGGTCACAAGTTTACAGTTCTTACGAATCACTCTGCTCTGCAGTGGTTATTGAATCTTAAGGACCCTAGCAGCAAACATATGCACTGGGCCATGAAATTGTCAGAATATGATTTTGAAGTTGGGCACAAGCCTGGTCGGTTGCATCAAAATGCTGATGCGTCAAGTAGAAAAGTGCGTGTCATTCAATCAGATGATGTATCAACTGAAGAGTTAAAAGAAGCCCAGCAGGTGGATGTTCAGTGCCAAAGATATGCCTCATTGCCAGAATTTGAAGTAATAGACGACCTTTTGTATCGAAAAGCTCCCCATGGAAATCATTTGGTAATACCAGAATGCTTGCAGCAGCATATAACACGGCAATGCCATTATGCCATTATACAATCCAAGCATGTCACAGCAAAAAACGCACTACGAGCACTCAAATTGCAACACGTTATTGGTGGCAATACTGACAATGTGACGTGGACAGGTATGTAAGATCTTGCCTCCCATGTGCACAACGAGAACAAAATATGCATCCGCAAGTGCCGCTGCAAACACTTCTTCAGGCATCTCAACCCTTTGAAATTCTTGCTTTAGGTATCCTAGTTACTTTTGCACAGTCACAACAAGGTAACAAATACATTTTGGTTCCCCTTGCCAACACGACAGCTGAAACTGTGGTGAGATAGTTTGTAAATTGTGTGATACTACCTTTTGGGAGTCCTGATGCCATTTTAACAGACCAAGAAACCAATTTCATGTCTGCTCTATTTGTACAAGTTTGTAAATTGCTAAGAATCAAAAAATGGTGTACAACTCCCTTTCATCCTATAGCCAATGGTCACGTTGAATGCATACACCTTACAATTTGTAAAATGTTATCCTATTATGTTGCAAAAATGCGTGCTGATTGGGACAGATATGTACTGTATATTACTTCTGCATACAACACCTGAATGCATGAATCCACGGGGTATACTCCTTACGAAGCTGTGTTTGGATGGCTGAAAAATTTGCCGTTCGAAATAGACAAACTACCTCAGGGTGTAGAAATAAAGGAAGTAAAAGGTTTAGCCAGCTGGCTAAAAGTGATCTGGTATAAGGAAAAGAGGAATAATATCAAAGCTACTAATAAACAGTTGCACAGGCAGAATAAAAATGCTGTTTTACCCGACTTATCAAACAGGTGATTTAGTGTTCTTACGAAACCCGGCAATCAAAAAGGGACGAACTAAAAAGTTCTCTCCCCGCTTTGAAGGCCCATATCGGATTATATGGTTGACCTCACCAGTCAATGCAGAACTGCAATTAACCGATCGTACAGTGATAGTGCACTTTCACCACCTGAAACCTTACCACGGTAAGGCTGTGTCACCACAACAGGTCGCAGCCCTCGATCTGCCTGTGTCACCTCCACCTCAAGTGGAAAAAGATGAAAGAAAAAACGGAGGAGATTACCTCCACAGGGTTGTCCTAGATACGCTTTGCAGAATAGACACCCTTATGCTTTGAGATGGCGTGATTAATTATGCCTAATTAGTGTTTTATGTTATGTTTTATTGCAGCTTAGTTTAAGTCATTTTTTCCTGGGACTTTGAAGCAAGACGTGCCTGGCCACCACGGAGTTCCCAGCCATTCTCAGTTGTCAGTTTCCAGTCTTGTCATGTATTTTTGCTCATTTTTATATGTAAGATTATGTTTTATGATTTGCAAGCAATGCCACGCATTAGACGTCACACAACTGACTTGCTTCAAATGCAACCATTACACTTGGCGTTGGCAGTACCATGGCTGCTAACTCTGAATAATATTCTTCAATTTCATCTATTGCCATCTATTTGGCAAACCAGTACATGTGGAGTGTTTTTACTCCAAGTTTTTCTTAATACTTGTTACGTCGAATTCTAGTGTATTGTACTATATGTCGTAGTTATGTATTTGCTGCAGCTAACCATAAGTAATCAGAACAGAAAAAGCCAGGACTTGGAATGCATACTCATCGTATGCTTTGTTTACAGGACCAGCTGTTGGCGGGGCAACACATCAGCTGTCGCCTCCCCTCCTTTCTTCAGCGTTGTCTCCTCCTTGCACCTCATTTCCCCTCTCCTCATCTATAACTGGCCAGCAGCCATAATTGTTTCTCAGCCAGTAGCAGTACTCCGTGCGATGACTTATCTTATCACCATGAGCGCTGCCATCTCCAGCTTCTCGACATGCGGCGCGTCCGAGTAGTTACAAAAACAAACTGCAAATTACTGTCCTATCCTATGTGTATGACAGACTACAATGCACTTATTCTACGTGATTAGCAATTTCTAATTCACCATTGTTTCTTTTACACCCTAAGCAAGTGATATTTGTCGCTTCAATAGTGGCCGGTACTACCATTCATACTATCTGTTCCGACTACTTACAGTGTTGTTGTTATACATCATTGTGTTTTTATTTTCCTGTCAATATATGTCATTGTGTTTAATTATGTCATTATGCTAGAGCTAGTAATTTATAGTTCACGATTGTCATTTTATGTACTGTTATGTACTGTGCGCACCAAAAGTGATGCTATTTACGCATGCATGCTATTCTAGCTTCAAAGCTATTTTTATTGCTTGAACAGTCAACATCTTCCTAGTACAGCAGGTCGCTAATAACACCGCTGATACTTTTATTCCATGTATCACAGGAGACCCATGTGCCTGCACTAATTCTTTATTAAGTCAGACGGACGCCCTTAGGCCCGCTGAACCACGGTATCACAGATAGCTCCAATGCACTGCCTACCCATCAATTATTAGACAGGTTGCCTTAGCACTGTCTGCAGGTTGCTCCATTGTCCTGCAAATTATGTAATCATCAATTCCAGTCTGCCGATTGCTCTAATTCACTGCTGAACTTATTAATCGAGTCACTCGCAGGTAGCTCATTCGCACCGTGAACGTGTACTTACACATCACCGAATATTAGGCTTCTCGGTTGAACATAAAACAATTCATACATCAATTACCATGAGAAAATTTTCACTCACACTATGCCTTTGGCACTTAATCACAAATGAACTGAGCCCCAGGCAATCTTATTACATTTTATACAATGCCATTGTTGTTATATACACACACTGTCGGATTCTACTGACTTAGTCCCTTATGCACTTCATCAACTGACTAAAACAACATCCCCTGAGGTATTTCTTATCCGATTCATAAGTTTATATTCTGGAAATATTCCATTGATTTTATTTTTTGTCAATTATTATTACTCCACTGTTATGTATTGTTGTTATCAATTTATAGTGATGATTCATCTTTTGTACACTTTATGGTTATGGGTTATTTTTGTGCCATATTCAGTATTCCCTTTTAATTTTCATTGTTTTCTCGACTGGAAGTATCTCTGATAGCACCTATTGGCCTTCAATTTGTATCCGCCATCAGCTACCATTAGTCACACATTTACACAACACTTCACACACACAATAACACGCTTACAACACACGCATACTGTACATATTCAAACTACCTTGGTGTAACTTGTTGATGTTACCAGACCTCTATTGTCATATACTAAGTACACGAACAAGGCTTTTATCGTTTATGCCCTTCGCTCTTCAGAAGGGGAAAGAGAAGTACGTACGTATGTACGTTATGTTCAGTAGCAATTTCTTTTAATCAACAACATTGAATATTCAATATCAATTTACCTGTTGAACACTTAAGTTGTTCTGTTAACATGGATTCAAACATCTTTGTGACATCAGTTATTTGTTTATTATTGTTTGCAATAAACTGTTGCTTTTAAGTTTCACTTACAATGTCTTAGCCATGGACGCAGAGCCTCTAGCACTCTCCGACGCTGTTATCTGAGCTCAGCACTCTGCCGGCTCATCACTGATACAGCTGTGCTGTGCTGCCTCCACAGCTTCACGCACCAGCCTCTGTATTCACGAGGAACAGACTCTCACTCACTGACATTCATTTCTGACTTCAGCACAGTTAATCTCCCTATTGACCACTTCTGTAAGTAAAGATCCTATCATTATTGAGTTAACTTGAGGTGTCCTACCCTCATTCGGGCTTTCTACAGCTGAAAAATCACTCAATATTATTTCTGAAATTTATTAATTACTTTCCATGTCGAGCCTCAGTGGGGTGCATGCCCCTGCGTAGTGGTCAATGCATGGGAGATGCCTTGGCTGTGCAGGTTTAAAAAAAAAAAAAAAAAAAAAAAAAAAAAAAAAAAAAAAAAAAAAAAACTTTCTTCCTACAGAACCTCAAATTAATTAACGACACTTGGCCTTCGTGCCATAGCAGGATGGAAATATTTTTCCAGCGAGTTATGCTTTTGTGTTAGCTGATGTTATCTTAAGATTATTAGAAAAGGAAGAACGTGCTTTATATGATAAAGCACAGCAATTGTCAAAATATGACACGTTTTTGATGCAGATGAGGGAACACGAGTTTCTCCGATCTTTGTGGGAAGTGGCTAGAATTATTTGAACAGTATTAGGGATGCAGTACTACGGCCTCATTTCAAACAAGCCTGGTTGCCCGTTGGAGGTACATTATTAAAAACTGTCTTTGGGTCTCCTTACGAAACAGATGCAAAACGCTGGGATTTGTACACACAGCAAGCGCTTTCGGAAACACAAGTTTATCACGAAGTGTTGGTACATCAACAGGTGTGCCTGACACATCTTGAGAATAACTTGTTAGCCACAACTAGACAAATGCAAGTTGTAGCTGACAGATTAACATGGCACTATGGTGCACTTCAACAATCCTTTAACCGAGAGTGGACTCATCTTCACCCAGGATTAAATAATCTGACTATCTCATTGCACATTGTGAAGACCACGCAGATTCTTTTATTTAGTACACACACAGCAAAGTTACATATACACATGTTACACTCAGCCATTCTACTCTGACTGCAAGGAAAACTCAGTCCACACCTGATACCCTCAGAGCCCTTCTCGCACATCCGACACAATGTATCGTCGCAAATTTTGGCCCCTAAACAAATGCTTTATGCCGTGTGGGAAAGCAACCTCACCTTTTACTATGCTGCATTGGATGTCTGACTTACCTGTAATTCGGATGGTATTCGGATGCGAATGAGGATGCCAATCGAGTGCGCAAATTGTGGATACGAGTGCTATCAAATATAAACTTTTCCAGTCTCTTGCGCCACCCTTCACCACCATGTTGTTTGGCAGACTCAAGAATTTTTAATAGTTAGTCGGGATCAACAAACCCACGCCACTCTCTCTCACGCTGAATTATCCAGTTGCATCCATACAACACATTACTTATGCTCCACACTAATTTTACACACTAACACTACTGAGTGCAAGATGTCACTGTTTTTAGCTGAAACTACTACACCTCCATGTCCTCATGTTCTAGTCTCACTTTGTCAACCAATAATTCAACCTGTTGGCAACAGTTTTCTATTCGCTGTTCCACAGACTGTCACTGCCACCCTGGTGTGCCACCGTTCAATGTCAGAAACTGAATTGTACCGGGTAACACTCAATAATAGTGGCCTAGTGTATAATAGTTGAAGATGTGACGTGTACGCTGCTTCTATGAGGATATCATCTCAATTGCACTCCACCTTTCATGTCACCATTCCCACATTTACCTTATACCTTCCTGAACTCTCTCTTAAACTCCATCACCATGAGAAGCTAAAGAATTTACCAAATACCAATGATTCAGATCTACTCCAATCGATCAATCATCTCCTTACCCAGGAACATAACCAAGTTGCTCTTGACGGAGTGGCCTCACATATTGCTGATTGGCACCAAACCAAGCAACTAACCACTGTTGTATTACCCAGCGCTGGTTCGGTAGTCATCACTGTAATGATTCTGATTATAGTATCCTGGATAATCTGTAAAAGAGTGTTTGGCAAATGTTTCACTTCCTGCCGAGAAGTAGTACCACCCCCACAACCTGAAGGTGAATATCATACCTGAACCTACCTGTCAACCTTGGTGCATATGATCAGGCATGGATTGTATTTCTATGTAAAGGCTATGAAATCCCAATTTAATTGTCGAGTCTTAATACTCATGTAAGTCATTTTGTTTTCTCTTTAAATTATTGTCATTTTGTAATGTTCCCATTCACCCACATGGGTAATTACCATTGTAATCCTAGATTTAAGAACTCAAAGTAATATTATGGGGCAAAAGCTGCCTTGTGACTGTCAGGCCTGGGAGCATTCTCTCACCCCCACGTGGGTGGAGTGTTTCAGTGTGATGTGCTCCGGTGTCCCTCATCATCGCCTGGGTACCCACCACCACCGATACTGCCGACACACACACACACACACACACACACACACACACACACACACACACACACACACACACACACACAATGGTGCTGCCCCTACTGCCTTCACCCCAAATTCACAAATTTGCTATTCAAGAGCCTTCCTTCAGGTCACTTTGTAACTTCTGCACATATTGATACCACTATGTTATGGATGTTAATTTCTGCGATCCTTCATAATGATCATATTTTTTTTTAAATGAAATAATCAATTAGTATCAGCTCATTCATTTTCATCCAGAGAGCCTTCTTCGGAAGGAGAAAGGATGTGCAGGGAGGAAACCCCCCCAAGAGGGATCATGGCCGATAAAATTTTATTAAATAATTTTTTCCATTCATAATGTACGGCCGTAGCAGGCTTGGGCATACTGTGGTGGAAGGTGCCGATTGGAAGACCGTGGTCAGCACTTTCCTGCCACGTGTTCCTCGGTCAGGCTCTAGTCCCACGGATTGGTTGTGCTGACAAGGGTACGCTACTAGCAAGGTGCGTTGGCGGAATGAACCCTCCAATCAAAGACTAGTCGTGTGATCACGTGGGGACACGGCCGGGAGCGGCGAGGGTGGCTTGGAAACCACTCCGCCCTCTCTTAGCTTCAGACCTCAGCCCCGAGTAGTCGCTCCTCTAGCCTCTGCCTCTCTCCTCAAACCTCCTGATGAACAGACGGCAACCTCTCTTGGGGCTGCTCAGCCCTACGTGGGCACCCATGTCCCATCTTTAAATGAATAAATAGTGTCCATTCCAGCTTAATTAGTTTTAATTATTGCAACACCCACAATTTCCTGCTCCCGACATCTATCCTGATGAACAGAAGTAAATTTGTGAAGATGGGTCATGACTTTTCTTGGGTATCTCTGTTGGTACAGCACATGCCCACAAAAGGCAAAGGTCCAGGGTTCATGTCCTGGTGTATCACCACATAGTTTTAATCTGCCAGCAAGTTTAATATTGGATTACACTCGACTGAAGACTGAAATATTTATTATGGGGACATTTAACACTGCTTCAGTCTGATCAATAATTTTTGTAAAAACCATTACATATCTCTGAACATCTATCATAAAACTGTTTAAAATCAACAAATTAGGATTGTGTCATTACCTAGCCAGTGAACGATCACGTCTCCTTGGAGAGGTAAGGCTCCTACAAATTTCTGTAAGACAAAGATATATTTTATGTAATGCTCCATTTTACTAGTATACTATTACTTAGTTGTAAGTTTATTTGTTATAAAAATAAAGCCTAAACTATTTCAGAGGTACAATCAAAAATTCTGAAAAATTTAAGTAGTGCATCTGTAATACTGTTGATATATTTAACTGAAATGTGATTCAAATGGAAATGAAATTCTTATCCTGTAAGTACACTGGAGATAAAGAACTTATTGAGTTATGCCATATGTTAATATTGACTGTTTTAATTTTATTTAGTTCCATGTCTCAGTTGTTACTAGGAAAATCTGTTCTGGCATGAAGTGAAAGAGCATTAGCAGTGGTGAAAGGGGGAGGGGGTCAAGAACCTGTAACTATCAGTCACAACAGCCATGCTTGCAGAATACTGAACTGTCATCTCTCTTCTGTTGCTCAAGAAGGAGATGACGAGCATGAGATTCACATGTTTTTCATTTTAGCAGCTCACAGTCTCATAACAAGCTTAAAAAAACAGTGAGTAGTGTAATATGCCTCACTAACAAACTTATTTGTGGGTAAACTGTTGGTGGTATAGCTGCGTAAAAGTGCTCTGTATGAATTCTACACCCAAGAAAAACAAGATATGACATGATACTAAAGGGTGAGCCAATAATTATAATATAGAACTAGAACCCAATTTGCCAAACATCAACAGATACAGTAAGGCAGAGGAGGTGCCGGTAGAGAGAGAGAGAGAGAGAGAGAGAGAGAGAGAGAGAGAACTAGAACCCAATTTGCCAAACATCAACAGATACAGTAAGGCAGAGGAGGTGCCAGTAGAGAGAGAGAGAGAGAGAGAGAGAGAGAACTAGAACCCAATTTGCCAAACATCAACAGATACAGTAAGGCAGAGGAGGTGCCGGTAGAGAGAGAGAGAGAGAGAGAGAGAGAGAGAGAGAGAGAGAGAGAGAGAACTAGAACCCAATTTGCCAAACATCAACAGATACAGTAAGGCAGAGGAGGTGCCGGTAGAGAGAGAGAGAGAGAGAGAGAGAGAGAGAGAGAGAGAGAGAACTAGAACCCAATTTGCCAAACATCAACAGATACAGTAAGGCAGAGGAGGTGCCGGTAGAGAGAGAGAGAGAGAGAGAGAGAGAGAGAGAGAGAGAGAGAGAGAGAGAGAGAGAGAGAGAGAGAACTAGAACCCAATTTGCCAAACATCAACAGATACAGTAAGGCAGAGGAGGTGCCGGTAGAGAGAGAGAGAGAGAGAACTAGAACCCAATTTGCCAAACATCAACAGATACAGTAAGGCAGAGGAGGTGCCGGTAGAGAGAGAGAGAGAGAGAGAGAGAGAGAGAGAGAGAGAGAGAGAGAGAGAGAGAACTAGAACCCAATTTGCCAAACATCAACAGATACAGTAAGGCAGAGGAGGTGCCGGTAGAGAGAGAGAGAGAGAGAGAGAGAGAGAGAGAGAGAGAGAGAGAGAACTAGAACCCAATTTGCCAAACATCAACAGATACAGTAAGGCAGAGGAGGTGCCGGTAGAGAGAGAGAGAGAGAGAGAGAGAGAGAGAGAACTAGAACCCAATTTGCCAAACATCAACAGATACAGTAAGGCAGAGGAGGTGCCGGTAGAGAGAGAGAGAGAGAACTAGAACCCAATTTGCCAAACATCAACAGATACAGTAAGGCAGAGGAGGTGCCGGTAGAGAGAGAGAGAGAAACTAGAACCCAATTTGCCAAACATCAACAGATACAGTAAGGCAGAGGAGGTGCCGGTAGAGAGAGAGAGAGAGAGAGAGAGAGAGAGAGAACTAGAACCCAATTTGCCAAACATCAACAGATACAGTAAGGCAGAGGAGGTGCCGGTAGAGAGAGAGAGAGAGAGATAGAGAGAGGTGGGGTGTGCCGGTAGAGAGAGGTGGGGTGTGCCGGTAGAGAGAGGTGGGGTGTGCCGGTAGAGAGAGGTGGGGGGTGCCGGTAGAGAGAGGTGGGGGGTGCCGGTAGAGAGAGGTGGGGGGTGCCGGTAGAGAGAGGTGGGGGGTGCCGGTAGAGAGAGGTGGGGGGTGCCGGTAGAGAGAGGTGGGGGGTGCCGGTAGAGAGAGGTGGGGGGTGCCGGTAGAGAGAGGTGGGGGGTGCCGGTAGAGAGAGGTGGGGGGTGCCGGTAGAGAGAGGTGGGGGGTGCCGGTAGAGAGAGGTGGGGGGTGCCGGTAGAGAGAGGTGGGGGGTGCCGGTAGAGAGAGGTGGGGGGTGCCGGTAGAGAGAGGTGGGGGGTGCCGGTAGAGAGAGGTGGGGGGTGCCGGTAGAGAGAGGTGGGGGGTGCCGGTAGAGAGAGGTGGGGGGTGCCGGTAGAGAGAGGTGGGGGGTGCCGGTAGAGAGAGGTGGGGGGTGCCGGTAGAGAGAGGTGGGGGGTGCCGGTAGAGAGAGGTGGGGGGTGCCGGTAGAGAGAGGTGGGGGGTGCCGGTAGAGAGAGGTGGGGGGTGCCGGTAGAGAGAGGTGGGGGGTGCCGGTAGAGAGAGGTGGGGGGTGCCGGTAGAGAGAGGTGGGGGGTGCCGGTAGAGAGAGGTGGGGGGTGCCGGTAGAGAGAGGTGGGGGGTGCCGGTAGAGAGAGGTGGGGGGTGCCGGTAGAGAGAGGTGGGGGGTGCCGGTAGAGAGAGGTGGGGGGTGCCGGTAGAGAGAGGTGGGGGGTGCCGGTAGAGAGAGGTGGGGGGTGCCGGTAGAGAGAGGTGGGGGGTGCCGGTAGAGAGAGGTGGGGGGTGCCGGTAGAGAGAGGTGGGGGGTGCCGGTAGAGAGAGGTGGGGGGTGCCGGTAGAGAGAGGTGGGGGGTGCCGGTAGAGAGAGGTGGGGGGGTGCCGGTAGAGAGAGGTGGGGGGTGCCGGTAGAGAGGTGGGGGGTGCCGGTAGAGAGGTGGGGGGTGCCGGTAGAGAGGTGGGGGGTGCCGGTAGAGAGGTGGGGGGTGCCGGTAGAGAGGTGGGGGGGTGCCGGTAGAGAGGTGGGGGGTGCCGGTAGAGAGGTGGGGGGTGCCGGTAGAGAGGTGGGTGGGGGGTGCCGGTAGAGAGGTGGGGGGTGCCGGTAGAGAGGGGGGGGGGGTGCCGGTAGAGGGGGGGGGTTCCGGTAGAGAGGGGGGGGGTTCCGGTAGAGAGGGGGGGGGTTCCGGTAGAGAGGGGGGGGGGGGTGCCGGTAAAGAGGGGGGGGTGCCGATAGAGACGGGGGGGGGTGCCGGTAGAGACGGGGGGGGGTGCCGGTAGAGACGGGGGGCGGGTGCCGGTAGAGACGGGGGGGGGGGGGGGGTGCCGGTAGGGACGGGGGGGGGGGTGCCGGTAGAGAGGGGGGGGTGCCGGTAGAGAGGGGGGGGTGCCGGTAGAGAGGGGGGGGGTGCCGGTAGAGAGGGGGGGGTGCCGGTAGAGGGGGGGGTGCCGGTAGAGAGGGGGGGGTGCCGGTAGAGAGGGGGGGGTGCCGGTAGAGAGGGGGGGGGTGCCGGTAGAGAGGGGGGGTGCCGGTAGAGAGGGGGGGTGCCGGTAGAGGGGGGGGGGGGTGCCGGTAGAGAGGGGGGGCGTGCCGGTAGAGAGGGGGGGCGTGCCGGTAGAGAGGGGGGGCGTGCCGGTAGAGAGGGGGGGCGTGCCGGTAGAGAGGGGGGGGCGTGCCGGTAGAGAGGGGGGGCGTGCCGGTAGAGAGGGGGGGCGTGCCGGTAGAGAGGGGGGGCGTGCCGGTAGAGAGGGGGGGGCGTGCCGGTAGAGAGGGGGGGCGTGCCGGTAGAGAGGGGGGGGCGGTAGAGAGGGGGGGGGCGTGCCGGTAGAGAGGGGGGGCGTGCGGTAGAGAGGGGGGGCGTGCCGGTAGTGAGGGGGGGGGGCGTGCCGGTAGAGGGGGGGGCGTGCCGTAGAGAGGGGGGGGGGGCGTGCCGGTAGAGAGGGGGGGGGCGTGCCGGTAGAGAGGGGGGGGGGCGTGCCGGTAGAGAGGGGGGGGCGTGCCGGTAGAGAGGGGGGGGCGTGCCGGTAGAGAGGGGGGGGCGTGCGGTAGAGAGGGGGGGGCGTGCCGGTAGAGAGGGGGGGGCGTGCCGGTAGAGAGGGGGGGGCGTGCCGGTAGAGAGGGGGGGGCGTGCCGGTAGAGAGGGGGGCGTGCCGGTAGAGAGGGGGGCGTGCCGGTAGAGAGGGGTGCGTGCCGGTAGAGAGGGGTGCGTGCCGGTAGAGAGGGGGGGGGTGCCGGTAGAGAGGGGGGGGGTGCCGGTAGGGAGGGTGGGGGTGCCGGTAGAGAGGGGGGGGTGCCGGTAGAGAGGGGGGGGGTGCCGGTAGAGGGGGGGGGGTGCCGGTAGAGGGGGGGGGTGCCGGTAGAGGGGGTGGTGCCGGTAGAGGGGGGGGTGCCGGTAGAGGGGGGGTGCCGGTAGAGGGGGGGGCGTGCCGGTAGAGGGGGGGGCGTGCCGGTAGAGAGGGGGGGGGGCGAACCGGTAGAGGGGGGGGGGGCGAACCGGTAGAGAGGGGGGGGGGCGAACCGGTAGAGAGGGGGGGGCGAACCGGTAGAGAGGGGGCGGCGTGCCGGTAGAGAGGGGGCGGCGTGCCGGTAGAGAGGGGGGGGCGTGCCGGTAGAGATGGGGGGGCGTGCCGGTAGAGATGGGGGGGCGTGCCGGTAGAGATGGGGGGGCGTGCCGGTAGAGAGGGGGGGGCGTGCCGGTAGAGAGGGGGGGGCGTGCCGGTAGAGAGGGGGGGCGTGCCGGTAGAGAGGGGGGGCGTGCCGGTAGAGAGGGGGGGGGGCGTGCCGGTAGAGGGGGGGGGGGCGTGCCGGTAGAGCGGGGGGGGGGGCGTGCCGGTAGAGCGGGGGGGGGGCGGTTCCGGTAGAGAGGGGGGGAGGTGCCGGTAGAGAGGGGGGGGGTGCCGGTAGAGAGGGGGGGGGTGCCGGTAGAGAGGGGGGGGGCGCTGGTAGAGAGAGGTTTTTTTGTTTTTGTTTTGGTTTTAGGGCGCAAAACTTCTATGGTCATTAGTGCCCAGCCCGTGACTTAAGATAGTAAAAAACCGAAATTGAAAAACAGCAGCAATGGGAACAAAGTCATAAAATTGGAGAAACAAAGCAGAAGGAAGGCATAAAAATCCACTACAGAAAGGGGTTGGTTGTCCCCAAAAAACAGCTTCAAATGACTGACGTCATTTCACTGTCACTAATAAACTGGGGAACGCGGTCGGCTGAGCGCAGTGTCATCTGCTAAAATCGACGATAGATCAGGCGATAGCTGGAGACTGGAGCGTAACGAATTAAAATAGGGGCATTCAATTAAAAGGCGTCTTAACCGTCCACAGCTGAGAGCAGTGGGGACAGAGTGGGGGAGGATCGCCGCTTAAAAGATGTCGATGGCTAAAAAGACAGTGCCCTATCCGGAGTCTAGCTAAAATTACCTCCTCCCGACGACGCGTTCGGGAGCAAGAGTCCAAGCACAAGGAAGGGCTTTCACTTCCCGCAATTTATTACGGGGAAGTGTTGACCAATGCGCATGCCATAAATGAGCAACTTTGCGACATAAACCGCTCCGTAGATCGGTGAAGGGAAGCGACTGAATAGCTGGCCGAGGAAGAGAGACTGCAGCCTTGGCCGCTATATCGGCCGCCTCATTCCCACAGATACCAGCGTTGTCCCGGGAGCCAGAGGAACGCCACCGAGACGCCCCCCAGGTGGAGCAAGCGCAGACAGTCCTGAATCCGGTAAACCAGAGGGTGCACACGGTAAAGTGCTTGGAGACTGAGGAGAGAGCTGAGAGAATCTGAGCAGATTACGTACTGTATCCGCTGATGGCGGCGGGTGTAGTGGACAGCCTGGAGTACAGCGTAAAGCTCCGCAGTATAAACCGAACACTGGTCGGGAAGCCGAAAGCGATTTTGGGTGTCGCCAACAATATAGGCACTCCCTACACCAACGATGTTTTCGAGCCGTCGGTGTAAATAAAGGTGGCGTCCGTCATTTGTGCACATAGAGCAGCAAATGCCCGACGATAAACAAGTGAAGGTGTACCATCCTTGGGAAATTGACAAAGATCACGGAGCAGACAGATCCGGGGACGGAGCCAAGGCGGTGCTGTACCCCAAGTTGTCAAGAAGGTTTTATGAAAGCGGAAGGAAAGAGAATGGAGCAGTTGACGGAAGCGGACCTCCCGGGGGTAGTAGGGAGGAGGAGCGGCCCTGCATACCCTACATCAAAGGAGGCGTCGAAAAAAGGGTCATGGGCTGGATTAGCAGGCATGGAAGACAGATGGCTAGCATAACGGCTCAGAAGGACCGCTCGCCGATTGGACAGCGGAGGTTCAGCAGTCTCAGCATAAAGGCTTTCCACAGGGCTAGTGTAAAATGCTCCAGACACTAAACGTAATCCACGGTGGTGGATAGAGTCGAGACGCCGAAGAATAGACGGCCGAGCAGAGGAGTAGACTATGCTTCCATAGTCCAATTTCGAGCGCACTAAGGCGCGATAGAGGCGGAGAAGGACCACTCGGTCCGCTCCCCACGAGGTACCATTCAGGACACGGAGGGTGTTAAGGGATCGCAGACAGCGAGCAGAAAGATAGGAAACGTGGGAGGACCAGCACAGTTTTCTGTCAAACATAACACCCAAGAATTTAGCGACGTCTGAAAACGGAAGGTTGACAGGACCTAGATGTAAGGAGGGCAGAAGAAACTCCTTACGTCGCCAAAAATTAACACAAACGGTCTTACTGGGTGAGAAACGGAAGCCTGTTTCGATGCTCCAAGAGTGGAGGCGATCGAGACATCCTGGAAGACGTCGTTCAAGAAGGCTGGTCCGTTGAGAGCTGTAGTAGATCGCAAAATCGTCCACAAAGAGGGAGCCCGAGACATCAGGAAGGAGACAATCTATAGTTGGATTTATGGCGATGACAAACAGTACAACACTCAGCACGGAGCCCTGGGGTACCCCGTTTTCTTGCGAGAAAATTACGGGAGAGAGTAGTGTTCACCCGCACCCTAAATGTTCGCTCTGCCATAAATTCGCGAAGAAAAAGGGGCAGCCGGCCTCGAAAGCCCCAAGAGAACAGTGTGCAGAGGATGCCTGTCCTCCAACAGGTATCGTATGCTCGCTCCAGATCAAAAAATATTGCTACCGTTTGGAGTTTCCGGAGAAAATTGTTCATTATATAAGTGGAGAGAGCAACAAGATGGTCAACTGCAGAACGATGCTTTCGGAATCCGCATTGGGCTGGCGTTAAAAGACTGCAGGATTCCAGCCACCAAGCTAAACGGTAATTCACCATACGCTCCAAAATCTTACACACACTACTCGTGAGAGAAATGGGGCGATAGCTAGAGGGGAGATGTTTGTCCTTTCCAGGTTTCGGAAGGGGAACGACAATAGCTTCACGCCATCGTCTGGGAAAGGTACTGTCGGTCCAAATTCAATTATAAAGGCGAAGGAGGTAACGCAGACTATGGGTTGATAAATGCAGCAACATTTGGACATGGATACCATCCGTTTCTGGGGCGGAGGAGCGAGAAGAAGAGAGGGCATGTTGGAGTTCCCGCATGGAGAAAACAGTATTGTAGCTTTCGTGATTTTGAGAGGAGAAAGCAAGAGGTCGCACTTCCGCTGCACGATTCTTCGGGAGAAACGCTAGCGGGTAATTTGAAGAGCTCGAAATCTCGGCAAAGTGCTGACCCAATGAGTTAGAAATTGCGACGGGGTCCACTAAGGTATCATGCGAGACAGTGAGCCCAGAGACCGGGGAGAAACTAGGCGCGCCTGAGAACCGTCGAAGCCGACTCCAAACTTCCGAGGAGGGAGTGAAGGTGTTAAATGAGCTAATAAAGAATTTCCAGCTTGCGTTCTTACTATCGCGGATGACGCGACGGCATCGCGCACGGAGCTGCTTATAGCGGATACAGTTGGCCAAAGTAGGATGGTGACGGAAAATGCGAAGAGCACGTCGCCGCTCACGTATTGCGTCACGGCATGCCTCGTTCCACCAAGGAACCGGGGGGGCGCCGGGGCAATTCGGAGGTGCGTGGCATTGAACGTTCCACAGCTGTAAGAATAACGTCGGTAATATGTGTGACCTCATCGTCGACGCTGGGAAAGCAACGGTCATCGAATGTCGCTAGAGACGAAAAAAGTGTCCAATCGGCTTGGGCAAACTTCAAGCGTCGCGAGCGCATATATGGCAGTTGAGGCTGCAGTCTAAGGACACATGGAAAGTGGTCACTCGAGTGTGTATCATCAAGGGCGAACCATTCGAAACGCCGAGCTAGCTGAACAGTACCGATCGCAAGGTCCAAATGAGATAAATTTGTCGTGGAGGCAGACAAAAATGTGGGGACCCCAGTGTTGAGGCAAACGAGATCCGCTTGGTGGAAGACGTCTAGCAATAGTGAGCCGCGTGGACAAGGATGTGGAGATCCCGAAAGCGGGTGGTGGGCATTGAAGTCCCCAACCAGCAAATAGGGGGGGGGGGGTGGAAGCTGACCAAGAAGATGAAGGAGATCAGCTCGTGCCATTGGTGTGGACGATGGAATGTATACAGTACAAAGAGAGAACGTGTATCCATAAAGGGAAAGACGGACGGCGACAGCTTGGAAGGAACTGTTTAAGGGGATTTGATGATAATGGAGAGTATCATGGAGAAGAATCACGAGTCCTCCATGGGTTGGAGTGCCTTCAACAGAGGGGAGGTCATATCGGACGGACTGAAAATGAGGGAGAACAAAGCAGTCATGGGGACGCAGCTTTGTTTCCTCAAGACAGAAGATGACCGGCGAGTAGGATCGTAAGAGGATCGACAATTCACCCCGATTGGCTCGAATGCCGCGGATATTCCAGTGGATAATGGACATAGGGTGAACAGAAAATGGAGGATTGTGACCAAGGGTGCTGTCAACTCAACGACTGCTCAGAGCTTGCGACCGACAGCATGGAATGGCATTCAGCCGAAGGCAGAAGATCCTGATCCATAGGTTGGTCAGGAGCAGCTCCTGCCAACAGCGATCGGCCCGTTGACCGGCCACCAGCAGTGCGCCTCGGCGACACAGAAGACGGCCGAGGGCGATTTCCGCCAGGTGGTGCTGTAGATGGGACACGCCTTGGCGGAGAAGGAGAGGAACTGGGTTTCTTTATAGCCTTCTTGTAACTATGATGTTTAGAAGAAGGAGGAACTGATGGTTGTGAAGTGGCGGTACATAAAAACTCTTGTCGAGTATGCTCTTTTTTCGAAGACTTGGCGTCTGACTTTTGGGCTCGAGATTTAGCAGAACCCGATGAAGGGTGAGCCATAGAGTGGGCAGGCGAAAGTGGTGAGGTTGAACAGGCGATCTTTGCGCTGGCCGATCTGATGACCGTGGTACTAAAGATGAGGTCGCAAGTCTGCGTGGCCGCCTCCTTTGTTGGCCGAGGAGAAGCAAGGACAGTGCTGTATTTTCCTGTCTGAGGCACGGTGGGCTGTCGACTGGCGAATAATTTTCGAGCAGTAAAGGTCGACACCTTTTCCTTCACTCTGATTTCCTGGATGAGCTTTTCGTCCTTGAAAACGGGGCAATCTCGAGAGGAAGCAGCGTGGTCACCCATACAGTTGATGCAGCGAGGGGATGGAGGTGGACGAGCACCTTCATGGGCATCCTTGCCACAAGTAACACATTTGGCTGGATTGGAACAGGACTGGCTGGTGTGATTGAACCACTGACACCGATAGCAACGCGTAGAGTTTGGGACATAAGGGCGAACGGAAATTATCTCATAGCCTGCTTTGATTTTCGATGGGAGTTGAACTTTGTCAAATGTCAGGAAGACAGCGCGGGTTGGAATGATGTTCGTGTCAACCCGTTTCGTAACTCTATGAACAGCAGTTACGCCCTGGTCAGACAGGTAGTGCTGAATTTCTTCATCAGACAATCCATCGAGGGAGCGTGTATAAACGACTCCACGCGAGGAATTTAAGGTACGGTGCGGTTCCACCCGGACAGGGAAGGTGTGGAGCAGAGAAGTACGCAGCAATTTTTGTGCCTGGAGGGCACTGTGTGTTTCAAACAACAGGGTGCCATTCTGTAATCTGGAGCAAGACTTTACAGGACCTGCAATTGGGTCGACACCTTTCTGAATAATGAAAGGGTTGACCGTGGAGAATTCGTGACCTTCATCAGACCGAGAAACAACAAGGAACTGTGGCAACGATGGAAGAACCGTCTGTGGCTGAGACTCTGTGAACTTACGTTTGTGAGCAGACATAGTGGAAGGTGAGGAAACCATTGAGGAAGAATCCCCCATGATTACCGGCATCTCCGATGGCGCGCTCCTCCATTGTGGGGGCCCTCACTGAGGGCACACCCGCCTTAGGTGATTGTTCACACCTCAGGTCACACCTCCCGACAAACGGACGGAGGGACCAATCGGCACTTTCGGAAGGTATCAGCTCGGGTAATCACCCCTCCCTGGGCCTGGCTGTTACCAGGGGGTACGTACGTGTCCTACCTGTCTACCCGGGGCGGGGAATTACGTGTTTCCCCATCACCGGCTACGCACGGAAGTGCGTGGGTCGGCCTTCAGACACGCACAGGTAGGAAAAAAGAGAAAGGGAAAGGAAAGTAGAGGGTCTCAAACGCCGCAGCGGAGAAAAGGGCAAAGAGAAGAGGGAAGAGGGAAGGAAAATAGAAGGACAGAGGAAGGACAGAGGAAGGACAGAGGAAGGACAGAGGAAGGACAGAGGAAGGACAGAGGAAGGACGAAGACTGACAAGTGTAGAAAGCAAGGAATTTGGAACAGTTTAGAGCGTCCGTCTCCGGACGTAGGCACAAACCATACTCCCAGAGGGGGAGAAAGGGAGGGAAAGAGCCAGAGGTGAAGGTGGGGGGGGGGGGGAAGATGGGGAACGGGGAAGGATGCGGAAAGGGAAGGGATGCAGCCCGGAAAGGAAGGAGGGCCACATTAGCTCGGGGTCCCGTGCTCGCTACGCACGTGTCCACAAAAGAGATGTGGACACCCTGGGAAGGGTAGAGAGAGAGGGGGGGTGCCGGTAAAGAGAGGGGGGGTGTGCCGGTAAAGAGAGGGGGGCGCAGGTAGAGAGAGGGGGGGGGTGGCCGGTAGAGGGAGGGGGGGTGCCGGTAGAGGGAGGGGGTGTGCCGGTAGAGGGAGGGGGTGTGCCGGTAGAGGGAGGGGGGGGGGTGCCGGTAGAGAGAGGGGGGGGTGCCGGTAGAGAGAGGGGGGGGGTGCCGGTAGAGAGAGGGGGGTTGGGTGCCGGTAGAGAGAGGGGGGGTGGGTGCCGGTAGAGAGAGGGGGGGTGGGTGCCGGTAGAGAGAGAGGGGGTGGGTGCCGGTAGAGAGGGGGGGGGTGGGTGCCGGTAGAGAGAGGGGGGGTGGGTGCCGGTAGAGAGAGGGGGGGTGGGTGCCGGTAGAGAGAGGGGGTGGGTGCCGGTAGAGAGAGGGGGGTGGGTGCCGGTAGAGAGAGGGGGGGTGGGTGCCGGTAGAGAGAGGGGGGGGGGGTGCCGGTAGAGATAGGGGGGGGGTGCCGGTAGAGATAGGGGGGGGGTGCCGGTAGAGAGAGGGGGGGTGCCGGTAGAGAGAGGGGGGGGTGCCGGTAGAGAGAGGGGGGGGGGTGCCGGTAGAGAGAGAGGGGGGGGTGCCGGTAGAGAGAGAGGGGGGGGTGCCGGTAGAGAGAGGGGGGGGGGGGTGCCGGTAGAGAGAGAGGGGGGGTGCCGGTAGAGAGAGGGGGGGGTGCCGGTAGAGAGAGGGGGGGGTGCCGGTAGAGAGAGGGGGGGGGTGCCGGTAGAGAGAGGGGGGGGGTGCCGGTAGAGAGAGAGGGGGGGTGCCGGTAGAGAGAGAGGGGGGGGGTGCCGGTAGAGAGAGGGGGGGGGGTGCCGGTAGAGAGAGGGGGGGGGTGCCGGTAGAGAGAGGGGGGGGGTGCCGGTAGAGAGAGGGGGGGTGCCGGTAGAGAGAGGGGGGGGTGCCGGTAGAGAGAGGGGGGGTGCCGGTAGAGAGAGGGGGGTGCCGGTAGAGAGAGGGGGGGTGCCGGTAGAGAGAGGGGGGGTGCCGGTAGAGAGAGGGGGGGTGCCGGTAGAGAGAGGGGGGGTGCCGGTAGAGAGAGGGGGGGTGCCGGTAGAGAGAGGGGGTGTGCCGGTAGAGAGAGGGGGGGTGCCGGTAGAGAGAGGGGGGGTGCCGGTAGAGAGAGGGGGGGTGCCGGTAGAGAGAGGGGGGGGTGCCGGTAGAGAGAGGGGGGGTGCCGGTAGAGAGAGGGGGGGTGCCGGTAGAGAGAGGGGGGGGTGCCGGTAGAGAGGGGGGGGGGTGCCGGTAGAGAGGGGGGGGGTGCCGGTAGAGAGAGGGGGGGTGCCGGTAGAGAGAGGGGGGGTGCCGGTAGAGAGAGGGGGGGTGCCGGTAGAGAGAGGGGGGGTGCCGGTAGAGAGAGGGGGTGTGCCGGTAGAGAGAGGGGGTGTGCCGGTAGAGAGAGGGGGGTGTGCCGGTAGAGAGAGGGGGTGTGCCGGTAGAGAGAGGGGGGGTGCCGGTAGAGGGAGGGGGGGTGCCGGTAGAGGGAGGGTGGGTGCCGGTAGAGGGAGGGGGGGTGCCGGTAGAGGGAGGGGGGGTGCCGGTAGAGGGAGGGGGGGGTGCCGGTAGAGGGAGGGGGGGTGCCGGTAGAGGGAGGGGGGTGCCGGTAGAGGGAGGGGGGGTGCCGGTAGAGGGAGGGGGGGTGCCGGTAGAGGGAGGGGGGGTGCCGGTAGAGGGAGGGGGGGTGCCGGTTGAGAGAGGGGGGGGGGGGGGTGCCGGTTGAGAGAGGGGGGGGGGTGCCGGTTGAGAGAGGGGGGGGTGCCGGTTGAGAGGGGGGGGGTGCCGGTTGAGAGAGGGGGGGTGCCGGTTGAGAGAGGGGGGGGTGCCGGTTGAGAGAGGGGGGGTGCCGGTTGAGAGAGGGGGGGTGCCGGTTGAGAGAGGGGGGGTGCCGGTTGAGAGAGGGGGGGTGCCGGTAGAGAGAGGGGGGGTGCCGGTAGAGAGAGGGGGGGGTGCCGGTAGAGAGAGGGGGGGGTGCCGGTAGAGGGAGGGGGGGTGCCGGTAGAGGGAGGGGGGGTGCCGGTAGAGGGAGGGGGGGTGCCGGTAGAGGGAGGGGGGGTGCCGGTAGAGGGAGGGGGGTGCCGGGTAGAGGGAGGGGGGTGCCGGTAGAGGGAGGGGGGGTGCCGGTAAGAGGGAGGGGGGGTGCCGGTAGAGGGAGGGGGGGTGCCGGTAGAGGGAGGGGGGGTGCCGGTAGAGGGAGGGGGGGTGCCGGTAGAGGGAGGGGGGCTGCCGGTAGAGGGAGGGGGGGTGCCGGTAGAGGGAGGGGGGGTGCCGGTAGAGGGAGGGGGGGGTGCCGGTAGAGGGAGGGGGGGTGCCGGTAGAGGGAGGGGGGGTGCCGGTAGAGGGAGGGGGGGTGCCGGTAGAGGGAGGGGGGGTGCCGGTAGAGGGAGGGGGGGTGCCGGTAGAGAGAGGGGGTGCTGGTAGAGGGGGTAGAGACTTATGCAACAATACCATGCACTGTAGAGAATTTTTGCTAACAGTGGTTCTTAGATGCTGTACACACTTATATCACCCACTAGATGCAACAGGCACTCATAGTATCTAAAATTTACCGAACCCAGTCAAAAGACACAATCTGACATTGGGTCAGCCTGGTCAATTTGAAAGGTCAGCAAAAAATAGCAGATAGGAAGGGCCTACCTTCATAATATATCTAATGTGGTCAAGAATTTCCATTCCCAAATAATTTGGTTTAATGAGTAGTTCATTCCCCAGGTGTCTTCCATACAAAATGACCACTTATATACTTCATTTGATTCCCTCATGGTGTATAGCACAAAATGTGTTTCAGTGTAGAGGTTAAGTAGGTACAGAAGTGTACATAATTAATCAAGCTGGGATTGCAGTCCTGGTTATGGAGTATCAAGACAGGAATTATTGTCATTCCCCACAAGCTACATTAATGCACTTTAAAATATGTGTAAGTGATGAATAACTATTCAGCTCTTAAGACTATTATCAAAAGTATGTCCCAGTAATATGATTACTAAAAGTTTTGTACAGTCAACTGAAAGTCAGAAACAGTGGACAAATTTTCAGACACAAAAAGATAGGAACAAAATTGCTCCATTTGCAAAGCAAAGGTACATAAAGGTAATGGGATAGGTTAACTCCTAAAACAAAACAAACAAAAAAACAAAAAGAAACAAGAGGATCTGTGACATTCATGTGAATGTTCCGTAGTTAGATGCTAGGCTAATTGAAGAAAGTTATGATGAAAAGACGTGTATATTTTTAACAAACAGAGGCATATAATTTGAAATAATGTTCAGAAAGTGTAGCTTTAGAATACAATACCATTTCAAGGAATGCATGGAGGGTACTGAAACCCATCTCGTGTAATGTGCCCATATCAAAGGCCTTGGCCACAGCAATGGACTCACACAGAATGGTTTACACAGCTATAGATTGTGGGACAAAGACAACAAGCAAGAAGAAGAAGAAGAAGAAGAAGAAGAAGAAGAAGAAATCACTTTAGGTTTGCAAATGAATTTGAATTGTCATAGGGGGCAAAGTATTTGGAAGATCAGTTGAACAGAGTGGATAGTGTCTTTTAGACAGATTACCAAGTCTCAAAAGTGTGACAGGATGTCGTTTTATTGAATATGGTGGTTCTGAGAGAATTGGATTACATAAGCAATACTTCCTACCCCCGTGAACCATGGACCTTGCCATTGGTGGGGAGGCTTGTGTGCCTCAGCAATACAGATGGCGGTACTGTAGGTGCAACCACAGTGGAGGGGTATCTGTTGAGAGGCCAGACAAACATGTGGTTCCTGAAGAGGGGCAGCAGCCTTTTCAATAGTTGCAGGGGCAACAGTCTGGATGATTGACTGATCTGGAATTGTAACATAAAACCAAAACGGCCTTGCTGTGCTGGTACTGCGAACGGCTGAAAGCAAGGGGAAACTACAGCCGTAATTTTTCCCCAGGATATGCAGCTTTACTGCATGGTTAAATGATGATGGCGTCCTCTGTGGTAAAATATTCCAGAGGTAAAATAGTCCCCCCATTTGAATCTCCGGGCAGGGACTATGGCGTCATTATCAGGAGAAAGAAAACTGGAGTTGTACAGATCAGAGCGTGGAATGTCAGATCCCTTAATCGGGCAGGTAGGTTAGAAAATTTAAAAAGGGAAATGGATAGGTTGAAGTTTGATACAGTAGGAATTAGTGAAGTTCGGTGGCAGGAGGAACAAGACTTTTGGTCAGGTGAATACAGGGTTATAAATAAAAAATCAAATAGGGGTAATGCAGGAGTAGGTTTAATAATGAATTAAAAAAATAGGTGTGCGGGTAAGCTACTACAAACAGCGTAGTGAATGCATTATTGTGGCCAAGATAGACATGAAGCCCATGCCTACTGCAGTAGTACAAGTTTATATGCCAACGATCTCTGCAGATGATGATGAAATGGATGAAATGTATGATGAAATAAAAGAAATTATTCAGGTAGTCAAGGGAGACGAAAATTTAATAGTCAGTAGGAAAAGGGAGAGTAGGAAACATAGTGGGTGAATATGGACTGGGGGAGAGAAATGAAAGAGGAAGCCATCTGGTAGAATTTTGCACAGAGCATAACTTAATCATAGCTAACACTTGATTCAATAAGATTTTATACATGGCAGAAGCCTGGAGATACTAGAAGGTATCAGATAGATTATATAATGGTAAGACGGAGATTTAGGAACCAGGTTTTAAATTGTAAGACCTTCCAGGGGCAGATGTGGACTGACCACAATCTATTGGTTATGACCTGTAGATTAAAACTGAAGAAACTGCAAAAAGGTGGGAATTTAAGGAGATGGGACCTGGATAAACTGACTAAACCAGTGGTTGTACAGAGTTTCAGGGAGAGCATAAGGGAACAATTGACACAAATGGGGGAAAGAAATACACTAGAAGAAGAATGGGTAGCTCTGAGGGATGAAGTAGTGAGGGCAGCAGAGGATCAAGTAGGTAAAAAGACAAGGGCTCGTAGAAATCCTTGGGCGACAGAAGAAATATTGAATTTAACTGACGAAAGGAGAAAATACAAAAATGCAGTAAATGAAGCAGGCAAAAAGGAATAAAAAGTCTCAAAAATAAGATAGACAGGAAGTGCAAAATAGCTAAGTAGGCATGCCTAGAGGACAAATGTAATGATGCAGAGACTTATCTCACTAGGGGTAAGATAGATACTGCATACAGGAAAATTAAGGAGACCTTTGGAGAAAAGAGAACCACTTGTATGAATATGATGAGCTCAAATGGAAACCCAGTTCTAAGCAAAGAAGGAAAAGCAGAAAGGTGGAAGGAGTATACAGAGGATCAATACAAGGGTGATGTACTTGAGGACAATATTATGGTAATGGAAGAGGATGAAGATGAAATGGGAGATACGATACTGCGTGAAGAGTTTGACAGAGCACTGAAAGACCTAAGACGAAACAAGGCCCCAGGAGTAGACAACATTCCATTGGAACTACTGACGGCCTTGGGAGAGCCAGTCCTGACAAAACTCTACCATCTTGTGACCAAGATGTATGAGACAGGCGAAATACCCTCAGACTTCAAGAAGAATATAATAATTCCAATCCCAAAGAAAGCAGGTGTTGACAGATGTGAAAATTACCGAACTATAAGATAATAAGTCACAGCTGCAAAATACTAACGCATATTCTTTACAGACGTATGGAAAAACTTGGAGAAGCTGAGCTCGGTGAAGATCAGTTTGGATTCCGCAGAAATGTTGGAACACGTGAGGCAATACCGACCCTACGACTTATCTTAGAAAATAGATTAAGGAAAGGCAAACCTACATTTCTAGCATTTGTAGACTTAGAGAAAGCTTTTGATGATGTTGACTGGAATACTCTCTTTCAAATTATGAAGGTTGCAGGGGTAAAATACAGGGAGCGAAAGGCTATTTACAATTTGTACAGAAACCAGATGGCAGTTAGAAGGGTCGAGGGGTATGAAATGGAAGCAGTGGTTGGGAAGGGAGTGAGACAGGGTTGTAGCCTCTCCCTGATGTTATTCAATCTGTATATTGAGCAAGCAATAAAGGAAATAAAAGAAAAGTTCAGAGTAGGTATTATAATCCATGGAGAAGAAATAAAAACTTTGAGGTTCGCCTATGACATTGTAATTCTGTCAGAGACAGCAAAGGACGTGGAAGAGCAGTTGAATGGAATGGACAGTATCTTGAAAGGAGGATATAAGATGAACATCAACAAAAGCAAAACGAGGATAATGGATTGCAGTTGAATTAAGTCGGGTGATGCTTAGGGAATTAGATTAGGAAGTGAGACGCTTAAAGTAGTAAAGGAGTTCTGCTATTTGGGAAGCAAAATAACTGATGATGTTCAAAGTAGTGAGGATATAAAATGTAAACTGGTAATGGCAAGGAAAGCGTTTCTGAAGAAGAGAAATTTGTTAACATCGGGTATAGATTTAAGTGTCAGGAAGTCATTTCTGAAAGTGTTTGTATGGAGTGTAGCCATGTACTCAAGTGAAACATGGATGATAAATAGTTTAGACAAGAAGAGAATAGAAGCTTTTGAAATGTGGTGCTACAGAAGAATGCTGAAGATTAGATGTGTAGATCACATAACTAATGAGGAGGTATTGAATAGAATTGGGGAGAAGAGGAGCTTGTGGCACAACTTGACTAGAAGAAGGGATCAGTTGGTAGAACATGTTATGAGACATCAAGGGATCACCAATTTAGTAATGGAGGGCAGCGTGGAGAGTAAAAATCGTAGAGGGAGACCAAGAGATGAATACACTAAGCAGATTCAGAAGGATGTAGGTTGTAGTAAGTACTGGGAGATGGAGAAGCTTGCACAGGATAGAGTAGCATGGAGAGCTGCATCAAACCAGTCTCAGGACTGAAGACAAAAACAACAACAACAACAACAACAACAACCTTGACTTAATTGTACAATAGGATGGCATAAGAATAACATGCAGTATTTTCCCCTTGATTGTCTTTTAGACAACTGATTAAGGTGTTAGGTATTTTATCTAAAGGTTTACAGAACAAGACTTCTCTTATAAAATTTGTTGCACATGATTCATGAGAGTTCACAGAGAATGGTGACATTCAACGGTCTTCCAAGTCATTTTGTGTAGCCCACCATGAACTCTTCTCCTTCTCCAACAACTTCATCACAGAGTGCAACACACCCAATTATTTTCTGGATATATTCCAATATTTGCCCTCTCCTTGTAGTTTTTACCCTCTATAGATCCCTCTAGTATGATGGAAGTTACTCATTGCTCTCTGAACACATGGCCTATCATTTTGTTCCTTCTTGTCTATTTTTCTATGGTGAAACTCCTTATGACATCAGTCCACTGAATTTTCAATGGTCTTCTGTAGAATCACATCTCAAACACTTTGATCCTTTTCATTTCTGGTTTTCCCATAGTATGTATTTGACTTCTATACAATTCTGTGTTCCAAATTTACAGTTCCCTGCCCCCTTCCAACACTGCAACCCCCACCTCTTGTGATTTTAGGACTTACAAAAGAATTTTACATGTGCCACCGGCATTATTTGATTGCAGGTCTCCCAATAATTTGTTTAACCCTTCCAAGAGCTCCACGATATTTTGTTGAAGATGTAATCTTCAGGTCTGTGCCTGCTATCTTGACAAAAAATTGATCTCCTGTAGATCCATCTTTAGCTAGACAGTTGACAAGTTCATTTCCTGGAATACTTATGGGTCTTGGTGGCCAGATAAAGATCACTGTCTTTCCAGAGCTGCAGAATCGGCAAGTAGTGCCTGGATTTGGTGACCAAAGGATTCTTGGGATAGCACAGGGTTATTACCTTTAAGCAACTCATGGAATCAATACAGATGAGAAAGTTTGTTGTGGCTTGGGATTTGATGTACTGCAAAGCCTGAGAAATAGCAACCACCTCTTCAGTGAATACACTGCAGGCACTTGGCAGTGAGTGCATCTCATGATGATGATTATTATGATGATTATTATGATGATTACTAGTTTGTGGGGTGCTTAAATGCACAGTTATCAGCAGCTGTAGATGTTCCCAGTCATTACACTGTCCAATCTCAGCACTTTCATGAATAATGATGAAATGATGAGGGTAACACAAACACCAGTGCTTCTCATGTCCCCTCATGTGCAAAACTAAGTGATTCTGTCATGTACTTTTGGGCTATCTGTGTGGATACATATTTAATTACAATAATCATGAAAGACTGAAAGAAAAAGGTGTTTGGGAAGTGTAGGATCAGCATCCTACTTGGGGGTACAAAGGAGGACCATCCATAACACTGGACAGAATATAGGCTACAGGTGTGTTGAGAGGGAGCTCCAGGGACACAGACTAATGGATGCTGTAGGAGGTCCTTCATTACAATATCAAGTCAAAACACAGCTAACCTTCCCAGTTTTGGGTGATGCAAAAACAGTTTGGACTGCTAGTTGTGGAACAGAGTTGAGTGACCGGAGCTAGAAATTTGTCAGCAGGGCTCATACAGGAGCCCCCTAAAGCCAACCGCACAACTGTGTGTACAACAGGGTGAAGCAAGTTCAGTACAGATGGTGCTGCTCGCCCATAGGCAGCACATCTGTAGTCCAAGTGGGATAAAATCAGTACTTTGTAAAATCTCTTAAGTACTGTGCAGCCCGTGCCCCACAAAGAGAGACTAAGTAAACAGAGGTCGTTCAGTTTCTTCGTGCAAGTTGCCTCAAGTCGGCAGACATGTGGCAGCCAAGTTAGCCTGTGGTCAAATAAAATACATAACAATTGGAAAGCTTCAACGACTTGAAGTAACTGGTCACCAAGGTAAATTTATGAGTGCAGGTGCCCAGACCGGAGTTGACAAAAATGAATAACTTGTGATTTTGCAGCAGAAAATTTATAGCTGTGATTAAGGTCCCCACCATGTGCTCTCCACACAGCCCCTGAAGGCCAAGATTGTCCACATACACTGATGCAGAGACTGTGGGGCCTACTGAATTTACAATACCATTGATGAGATAGCAAACAGCATTACACTAGGAACCAATCCCTGAGGAACTCCAGTTTCCTGCACATATCGGATACTGAAGGTCTAACCTATCCAGAGCTGAAAAAATTGGAGAGATAGGAAATTCTGGATAGAAGTGAGTAAACTGCCCTGGAATCTGCACTCGTGCAGCATAGATACGATGTAATGTCACCAGATGCCTTCTGTGGGTCAAGGGACACAGCAATCTGATGATGGTGATTCACATAAGCACTGCACACTATGGATTTTAAATGAACCAGATGATCTGTGGTAGACTGGAAAGCCCAAATGCCACTTTGGAATCACAATATATGTCCTCTGGTTTCAAGGCACCAACAAAATGATGGACCATTCATTCAAATAAATTACACAGTCCATTTAACGGGGAGATTGGCCAATAGTTAGTCTTTCCTTGAAAATATGCGAGTCCTTTCCTGGTTTCAGGACAGGAATAATAACACTTTTCCACCACTGAGAGGGAAATACTCCCTCCTGCCAAATCCAATTAAAAAGCCTGAGGATATGTTTCATGGTGCTGGCAAGACGATGTTTGAGAATTTGCTAATGAATTTATTCAGGTCCAGAGGCTGTATCTCTGCACACTGCCAAAGCACTGTGAAGCTCCCATTCAGTAAAGGGGACACTGTATGATAGAGATGTACTTGGAAAGATAGCAGGTGGCACTTAACAAGATGTTTCCAGGTCAGGAAATGAGGATTGTAATTACTGGAAGTGGACATTTCAGTGAAGTGTGCTGCAATACTTTTAGCAAGTACCACTGGATCAGTGCTAGTGTTACCACTGACAGACACCATGGGTGGTGGGTTGCTGTATATACAGCAGAGTTTAATCCATACTTGGGACGACGGGCTGTGGGATTGCATAGTTGAGATATGTTGCTCCCAACATTCCTGCTTCCTTTTCTTTATTAAACACCATGCGTTCACCTGAAGTCTCTCAAATGCTACTAAATTATCCGTAGTGGGCTGGTGCTTGTGCCACTGAAGCAGTCTGCAGCATTTCCTGATAGCTGCAGTTACATCTTCAGACCACCACAGCACTGGTGGCCATCAGGATGAGCCTGAGAAGTAGAGAGTACTGTTGCTGATGCAGCACAGGTGATAGTGTCCTATACCAATATGTCAATATCCATCACACAATTGGCTGCAAAAGTGACAGCAGAGGAGATGGCCTGCCAATCAACTTTCCAAAATGACCAACAGTGAGAATATTCTAGATATCTGTGAGTGTAGAGGGAGAGAAATATATGAAAATGGTTGTAGTCGCAAAGATCACCATGGATGTGCCTTTGAATCAGGGTTAAGATAATTGGGCTGCATACCCAGCTTTGAGGGATGAAGTAGTGAAGGCAGCAGAGGATCAAGTAGGTAAAAAGACGAGGGCTAGTAGAAATCCTTGGGTAACAGAAGAAATATTGAATTTAATTGATGAAAGGAGAAAATATAAAAATGCAGTAAATGAAGCAGGCAAAAAGGAATACAAACGTCTCAAAAATGATATCGACAGGAAGTGCAAAATGGCTAAGCAGGGATGGCTAGAGGACAAATGTAAGGATGTAGAGGCTTATCTCACTAGGGGTAAGATAGATACTGCCTACAGGAAAATTAAAGAGACCTTTGGAGATAAGAGAACCACTTGTATGAACATCAAGAGCTCAGATGGAAACCCAGTTCTAAGCAAAGAAGGGAAAGCAGAAAGATGGAAGGAGTATATAGAGGGTCTATACAAGGGCGATGTACTTGAGGACAATATTATGGAAATGGAAGAGGATGTAGATGAAGATGAAATGGGAGATACGATACTGCGTGAAGAGTTTGACAGAGCACTGAAAGACCTGAGTCGAAACAAGGCCCCTGGAGTAGACAACATTCCATTGGAACTACTGACGGCCTTGGGAGAGCCAGTCCTGACAAAACTCTACCATCTGGTGAGCAAGATGTATGAAACAGGCGAAATACCCTTAGACTTCAAGAAGAATATAATAATTCCAATCCCAAAGAAAGCAGGTGTTGACAGATGTGAGAATTACCGAACAATCAGTTTAATAAGCCACAGCTGCAAAATACTAACACGAATTCTTTACAGACGAATGGAAAAACTAGTAGAAGCCGACCTCGGGGAAGATCAGTTTGGATTCCGTAGAAATACTGGAACACGTGAGGCAATACTGACCTTACGACTTATCTTAGAAGAAAGATTAAGGAAAGGCAAACCTACGTTTCTAGCATTTGTAGACTTAGAGAAAGCTTTTGACAATGTTGACTGGAATACTCTTTTTCAAATTCTGAAAGTGGCAGGGGTAAAATACAGGGAGCGAAAGGCTATTTACAATTTGTACAGAAACCAGATGGCAGTTATAAGAGTCGAGGGACATGAAAGGGAAGCAGTGGTTGGGAAGGGAGTAAGACAGGGTTGTAGCCTCTCCCCGATGTTATTCAATCTGTATATTGAGCAAGCAGTAAAGGAAACAAAAGAAAAATTCGGAGTAGGTATTAAAATCCATGGAGAAGAAATAAAAACTTTGAGGTTCGCCGATGACATTGTAATTCTGTCAGAGACAGCAAAGGACTTGGAAGAGCAGTTGGACGGAATGGATGGTGTCTTGAAGGGAGGATATAAGATGAACATCAACAAAAGCAAAACGAGGATAATGGAATGTAGTCGAATTAAGTCGGGTGATGTTGAGGGTATTAGATTAGGAAATGAGACACTTAAAGTAGTAAAGGAGTTTTGCTATTTGGGGAGCAAAATAACTGATGATGGTCAAAGTAGAGAGGATATAAAATGTAGACTGGCAATGGCAAGGAAAGCGTTTCTGAAGAAGAGAAATTTGTTAACATCGAGTATAGATTTAAGTGTCAGGAAGTCTTTTCTGAAAGTATTTGTATGGAGTGTAGCCATGTATGGAAGTGAAACATGGACGATAAATAGTTTGGACAAGAAGAGAATAGAAGCTTTCGAAATGTGGTGCTACAGAAGAATGCTGAAGATTAGATGGGTAGATCACATAACTAATGAGGAGGTACTGAATAGGATTGGGGAGAAGAGGAGTTTGTGGCACAACTTGACCAGAAGAAGGGATCGGTTGGTAGGACATGTTCTGAGGCATCAAGGGATCACCAATTTAGTATTGGAGGGCAGCGTGGAGGGTAAAAATCGTAGGGGGAGACCAAGAGATGCATACACTAAGCAGATTCAGAAGGATGTAGGTTGCAGTAGGTACTGGGAGATGAAGAAGCTTGCACAGGATAGAGTAGAATGGAGAGCTGCATCAAACCAGTCTCAGGACTGAAGACCACAACAACAACACCCAGTTCAAGAAGAGCATACTATCCTTTAGCCAGCAGCCTGTGGCTGTTGTTTCTTGTCTTGTGAGGGTGCCACCTTCACATGTGTCAGTCAAGCAGTAGGTGCCTGTCCACTTCGGGGTACTGGGACTCCGGGCAACAGCTACTATGCCAGGTAGCCCCTGACACGGCAGAGTGGCACTCACGGGGAGAGCCTCTGATGAGAGTGAGTGGCATAGGGGTAGATAATGTAACTGACATTCCCTCCTCCAAAATGTGGGACAGTCACTGGAATATGACCATGACAAGGAGGTGTCATCCAAGACTTTATTATGTGAGGTGTGGACATCACAGTCACAAAATTTGAAGCCATATTAGTCATATGAAGTCTTTGAAACTTTTTCCTTGCATCTTGGTAAGACAAGTGATCAATGTTTATTTTCCTCTCCCTCTCTAACAGTAACCATTATGATGAATGAGGAGGATGCAGTTCAGGACAGTTCACACACATAGAGGGTTTGTCACAATGGTTGCCCTCATGGGGCACCCATCCACACACCCTACCAAACCTTTGGCATTTAAAACATTGTATTAGAGGAGGGATACAAGGCCTGACATCACACCTACAAACTGTGACCATAGACTCCTCAGGTAAAATGTTCCCACTGAAGGAAAGGATAAAAGCTCCAGTGTGCTTTATTATCCTCGGGTCCCTTCTGGATGTGGCGAACGAAATGGGCTCCATGCCATGCCAGATTAGTATGCAGCTCTTCATCAATTTGTAGTATTAGGTCCCAATGGAAGTCCACATCTAGAATTCTATTGAGGTTATTACGAGGAGAAATTGTGACTGGTATCTTTCTTAACTTGACACAGGCCCTTGACTGGTTGGCAGATGATGTTTTGATCAGCAAAGGTCCATTTCTCATCATCTCTATTGCTACAACCTCTCCAAACCAATCTTCAATATTTTCAATGAAAAAGATTGGCCTCATCACAGGGATAGAGCTGCCATCAGTTTGGGAATGAACTGAGATCTCAGCACAATGTCCACTTCCATTTCTCCTCACCTGGCTCTCGTCTTGAAGCTTGGTCAATGATAGAAATCCTGTAGGATTGTAAACTTCTACATTAAAATCACTGTTACTGATTGATAAGAGAGCCATGTTTGCACAGGCACCATTAAGTTTGATTCATTCATTGCAGATCATCCGCCCCAATACTGCTTAATTCAGTTGGAGGCTCTCCCCACGAGTGGCAGACCGCTGAGGCAAAGGCCACCTGGCACAATAGCCGTTTCACAGAGTCTCAGTACTCCTAAGTGAGCAGGCACCTACTCCTAGGCTGACATGTGGAGTTCACAGCTCAGACATCTGCAGTGCAATCTCTGTGTTATCAGGGGGCTACCATTGAGAGCGTACATGACAACTGAACAACTATGAACTGGCTACCATGCTGGATTTTGGGTGCAGAGGTAGATCCACTTGATTGATAGGTACAAATGACAACAACGCACAGCACAGTAAGGCATCCTTCCCCAAATGGCCTGCACATTTGGAAAGCACATGTCAAACCCAAAAAAGGTGACCAGAATGTCAGAAACCAAAGAATGTGAGGGGGAAATGAGATAAAAAAGGGAAAAGTGAAAAGTGAAAAAGAGTGAAACCTTCTAATGTCTGAAGAATTGTCACATGGCCAAGGTAAAAAGTTTTACCCAATCTGAAGAAACTCCTATTAGTTGCCTCTTGTGACATACAGGGAAGGGCCATGGGTCTGACACTGATGATTAGTGAATTGTATAACAGAACTTAATATTCACGTATAGCCAGCACCATTTGTGTTGTACAGTATTATATTTGAGACCTGTGTTGAAATGATTGTATGTAGTAGTTTAGTAATCTTTGTGTATGTATCATGTGATACAAAATCTTAATGTAAGCCTTACAGTGAATTGGTTATTCTATCATTTTATCACAGTGTCCTTCCCCTTGGCAGATCAAAATGAGAGAGTAATCCAGAATGTTTTGCCAATACTGAGTTCATTACAAACTGTAAATAAATTACCTTCAAAATAGCAAAAACAAAAAATTAATTTAATTACCTTCATTCTTTCTCCAATTATCCGTATATAACTTCCAGAATCTTGGTATTCCGAATTTAAATTTCATTTTAATTTCATTAGGCAAACCTGAAAATGTAAATAAAGACATATCAATAATTATCAACAACACTCAGAGCTTAATTATGCTTTGTACCAGACAAACATAAAAAAGATACAAAAGGTGACAAATACTTCAAATAAAGAGTTCCCCCATTAGCAAAACAAAGAGTTGTAGCAGACAAGATATGCACAAATTAATTCAACCAGAATTTCATACTAGTCAGCCCATTCACCAGTTATGAAAATTTGTTCATAGCAGTAAAAGTGCAAGTGATCTGTATTAAATAAATGAACGAGTAATCAGTGATCTGGTGTCAAACCTTTCTTTTAAAAAGTTACCCCTCTGTGATTAGTCCTCACCTGAAACAACAAAACAATCGTCATGTACAACAAATGGGGAATGCTTATCAATCCTTGATACCACTCACACTAACAGGGAATTAACAAACCCAGCTTTTATATTATTGTCATTATCATCACCCTCCTCCACTTTGTAACACTGAGACTCATTTAAGTTTACATTTTGATCTTCTGTACTCATTTTGTTCACTCTTTGGTTTGAATAAAGATTCCTGTTTTGTTAAGCTTTCTACCTTGTGTACTTAATTTTTAGTTAACTTCCTGCCTACATTCTCTCGTAAATGTTTTGTTTTCACTAGTGGAGGAAAAAAAATTCAGTGGATGTTTGGGTAGAAAAATTTGAACTATCATTTATGAATGAAAATGATTGCTCCAGGTCCAGTAAGCCTACAGCAACATTGCTTGGGTGTCACTGGTTCTCCAGGAGTGAGTGAGTGAGTGAGTGAGTGAGTGAGTGTGTTTGTGTGTGTGTGAGAGAGATTATATATATTTGATGATGAGAGAAGGAGAAAGAAAGAAAGAAGAAGTAAGGAGAAATAAATAAGAAGGAAGAAGAAGAAGAAAAAGAAGAAGAAAAAGAAATAACACAGTACGGGCACATATCCTACAACTCTCCACTGACACCAACAGGACTACCAAGCATCAAGTCCCCATCTGACAGAAGGCTGTGGTCTGTCCTCACACTGTGGGAACATCTGGAATTTAATCTGGGATAAAGATTGAAAAATTAGTGTTCAGCATCTCTTAACATGTCTTTTTCCTGGGATCTCATTGACAGGATTAGAGTTTTCTTCAGTGATGAAGTCCTGCTCTGAAGTAAGCTCTATGACCAGAGTGTCAGAGTACATTAGGAGATACAAGGTCTGGACACACTGAGTATTGTCTGTGCATCAACATAAACTGCTTCCATTATTTTGAGAAGACTTCTGTGAACGGGCCAAGAATGAATGCCATTCTATAGGTCTCAACTGTCACCTTATTCTGTTATACTGGATGGTATCTTCAGGTAAATAGATCACACAAAATTCATAAAAACAGCCACAGTCTAAGTGGTATACTGGATAATCATTACAAAAATTTAACATTTAGGATTTGTCTATCCACATGGCCTATCATGGAGAAACTCACAGCACAAACCTCATTTGAAGTCCCATGTGTTTCTTGTCAAATGTAACTGCCCTGAGCTAAAGTATCAACAATGTAGGAAAAGACAGATACATGACTGCCAACTCCATCAACACTCTGGCCTGAGATACCCGAGTCGGCAGTCGTGTACATGAAGTGTCATTTGTGTATACTAATGATGTGTGTCTCCCTTACTGATTGAGGCTGTGGCCAAAAGGTTTATTTAAGTGCCTTTCAATTGTGCCTGTCTGCAAATTAATGTGTCTTCTTTACAGGAAGTAGCTATCTGTCTTTCCCAACACTTTAAATATTCCTCACTGGAGTTTCCAATGTGCAAGTTGAAGTACCATTTAAAACCACATCTCACCTTTTATTTAAAAAATTAGAAAATCACTGCTTTTGCACATTCCTTAGATCCCACGAGATACAACTGCTGGTGACATTCCATAGAAGCTTGGAGAACATGCTAACAATCAAAAACAGATTCTGTGCAATGGTTTGAACACATTTAGGTGCATATTTGCTGTTTATTTAAAAAGAAAATGGCACCACTCTAAAACTACTACTCAAATTGGCACAATTTTTTTTAAGGAAATTGTTTGAAAGGTATCATGTTTTGAAATGATTTTGTCAGCCATGAGATTCTATATAATACTGATAGCTGCTATAAAAACCTATTTGTGATATTATTTTAAAATTTCTCTCTGTGAGTAACACTGCAAGCAATCTGAATGTCTAAAAATACTTCAACATTGTGTGAGTAGGCACAGTCCCCTTACAGTTTTTGTTTTGTCAGCTCTAGTTATGAAAGGTTGTTAACAATTAAGTTGTACCCATGGAAGACATAATGGAAGCAGACAAGTGTATCAGAAACACACATCAGATTATAGTTCTCCCTTTGCTGATTGGTTCTCCCTAAGAAATTCATCAAAGCAATATGAAACAATACCATGTTAGATATTTACCACATCCAGCTATAGTTCATCTCTCAACTTCTTGTATGTTAATATTCACCACTAATTCATACTGTGCATTGAGAGTGGTTTTATCTTTTCCTTTTTGTAGTTTAAGCTTTTTTAATAATAAAACAAAAAAGATCTCATACCTACTTGCAGCACAGCAAACATTAACCCAATCAAATGTAGCCTTGAATACCTGAGCAAGAGCAGTACAATATGTGTACTGCACATAAAGATTGTTCACAAACAACTGCTATAACTTTGCAGTTCACCCCCATCAGCACAGTTGAGGTTGACATGTCTTTTAAACAGGTTTCAGACATCCTATTGTTGGTTCAGGTATCATACTTTCTCACTGTGCTATGAAAGCAGATTATTAATTAATATGAGGAGAGCTTGTAATACCTAAGTAAGGTTGAAGGGGACACATTAGGGTCAATACAAATATCCTCATGTCACTATACAAGTGTCACTTTAGAATATTTTATTGTATGTTAAATATATTTGAAATTATGATTAGTAGTGATTCATCTGTGGTGTTGGAGGAGCTATACAAGATTTCTAACTGATAAAATGTAAACTGTTTCAAAGTCATGCAGCTGACCACAGGGTAACTGTCTCTAGGATCATATGGGCACTTCATGGAAAACAATTAAGATGACCACCAAATGACAACAACAACTTGAAAGCTTTGTCAGCTCATAATCAGCCTTTATACTGGTGATGTTGACACTTGGGGATGAAATTTAGAAACACTTCTGCCTGGACTGAGAATCATTTGAACACAGCTCTGTCAAGGCTCAGCACTGCTCACATAACTCTCTAAAACTGCTGGTCATTTCATACTGGTATATCACAAGCAGAGTCACCAGCATCCTTATCATCCCACAAATGCTCCTCTGAAGCAGTATTTCACACAGGAGAAAGTACAGTGTGGGGGAACTCAGGCAACAGCTTTAAATCTCCAATCACATCCAGCTCCTCCATCACGTGTACCTCACTACAGTGTGTTTAATTAGATAGCAATAAGCCATAGCTTAAAATTCTGCAGTTTATTGTAGCCACATGAGAAGCAGTAGAAGCAGTTGGCTTTAAGTATCTGAAGGTATGTCAGTGGGAGAGGGAGAAATGGGATATTGCTCACTAACTGAGATTCTCAACATTGCTCCTTTACATACAGGTGACAACCATCAAATAGGCCAAATTCAGGAAAAGGCATATGAGGACTACCCAACTCTGGGTCATCTGCCATGCAGTTGCATGGGCCTCTACAGAGTTGAGTGGCAACTATGGGTCATTTGGATCAGACCCAGCATTGCTGCGAGTTTTTGATTTTGTAGTTTTCTCTCTATACTCTCTGTCTACTCGTCAGCATATAGTCTCACACCCCTACCCTTCTACATTTAACCTTCCATCAGCATAACCTCCGTTTTCCTACATAGTATATTTCACTGAAAGTAAAGCGCATGCAAGACTATTACAAAAATATGAGAGAAAATCTGGCCAGCACCTACATTAAGTAGTTGTGGTATTAGTAGTGCTGACAGACAAGTATTTCTGTCCTAGCTTTCTGAACTGTTACCTCCTACCTCATGGAAGAAACTGATACAGGTTGAGGAAGGTACAAAGTGTGGATCACTGAAATGAGAATCAATTGTTGTAAGGATGAGGAGATACAAAGATGAAGAGGGTAGGGAAAGGAGGGGATGGAGAGGGTTTTTTTTTTTTTTTGTTTTTTAGGGCGCAAAACTGCTATGGTCATTAGCGCCCGGTCCATGACTTAGGAAACAGTAAAAAACCAAAAATGGAAACCAGCACCAATGGGAACGAAAGTCATAAAATTGGAGAAACAAAGCAGAAGGAAGGCATAAAAATCCACTACAGAAAGGGGTTGGTTGTGCCCAAAAAAAGCTTCAAATGACTGACGTCATTTCACTGGCACTAATAAACTCGAGAACGCGATCGGCTGAGCGCGTGTGATCTGCTAAAATCGACGATATATCAGGCGATAGCTGTAGACGGGAGCGTAACGGATTAAAATAGGGGCATTCAATTAAAAGGTGTCTTACCGTCCACAGCTGAGAGCAGTGGGGACAGAGTGGGGGAGGATCGCCGCTTAAAAGATGTCGATGGCTAAAAAGACAGTGCGCTATCCGGAGTCTAGTTAAAGTTACCTCCTCCTGACGACGCATTCGGGAGGAAGAGGTCCAAGCACAAGGAAGAGCTTTCACGTCCCGCAATTTATTATGGGGAAGTGTTGACCAATGCGCGTGCCATAAATGAACAACACGACGACATAAAACGCTCTGTATATCGGCAAAGGGAATCGATCGAATAGCTGGCTGAAGAAGAGAGACTGCAGCCTTGGCTGCAATATCGGCCGCTTCATTTCCACAGATACCAACGTGGCCCGGGAGCCAGAGGAACGCCACCGAGATGCCCCCCAGGTGGAGCAAGCGCAGACAGTCCTGAATCCGGTGGACCAGAGGGTGCACAGGGTAAAGAGCTTGGAGACTGAGGAGAGAGCTGAGAGAATCTGAGCAGATAACGTACTGTATCCGCTGATGGCGGTGGATGTAGTGGACAGCCTGGACAACAGTGTAAAGCTCCGCAGTATAAACCGAACACTGGTCGGGAAGCTGAAAGTGATTTGAGGTGTCGCCAACAATATAGGCACTCCCTACAACAAACGATGTTTTCAAGCCGTCGGTGTAAATTAATGTGGCGTCCGTCATTTGTGCACATAGAGCAGCAAATGCCCGACGATAAACAAGTGAAGGGGTACCATCCTTGGGAAATCGACAAAGGTCACGGAGCAGGCAGATCTGGGGACGGAGCCAAGGCGGTGCTGTACCCCAAGTTGTCAAGAAGGTTTTAGGAAAACGGAAGGAAAGAGAATGGAGCAGTTGACGGAAGTGGACTCCCGGTGGTAGTAGGCAGGAGGGGCGGCCTGCATACCCTACATCAAAGGAGGCGTCGAAAAAGATGTCATGGGCTGGATTAGCAGGCAGGGAAGACAGATGGCTAGCATAACGACTCACAAGGACTGCTCGCCGATTGGACAGTGGAGGGTCAGCAGTCTCAGCATAAAGGCTTTCCACAGGGCTGGTGTAAAAAGCGCCAGACACTAAACGTAATCCACGGTGGTGGATAGAGTAGAGACGATGAAGAATAGACGGCCAAGCAGAGGAGTAGACTATGCTTCCATAGTCCAATTTCGAGCGCACTAACGCGCGATAGAGGCGGAGAAGGACCACTCTGTCCACTCCCCACGAGGTACCATTCAGGACACGGAGGGTGTTGAGGGATCGCAGACAGCGAGCCGAAAGATAGGAAACGTGGGAGGACCAGCTCAGTTTTCTGTCAAACATAAGACCCAAGAATTTAGTGACGTCTGAAAACGGAAGGTTGACAGGTCCTAGATGTAAGGAGGGTGGAATAAACTCCTTTCGTCGCCAAAAATTAACACAGCCGGTCTTACTGGGAGAAAAACGGAAGCCGGTTTCAATGCTCCAAGAGTGGAGGCGATCGAGACATCCTGGAAGACGTCGTTCAAGAAGGCTGGTCCGTTGAGAGCTGTAGTAGATCGCAAAATCGTCCACAAAGAGGGAGCCCGAGACATCAGGAAGGAGACAATCTATAATTGGATTTATGGCGATGACAAACAGTACAACACTCAGCACGGAGCCCTGGGGTACCCCGTTTTCTTGGGAGAAAGTACGGGAGAGGGTAGTGTTCACCCGCACCCTAAATGTGCACTCTGCCATAAATTCGCGAAGAAAAAGGGGCAGCCGGCCTCGAGAGCCCCAAGAGAATAGTGTGCGGAGGATGCCTGTCCTCCAACAGGTATCGTATGCTCTCTCCAGATCAAAAAATATTGCTATTGTTTGGCGTTTCCGAAGAAAATTGTTCATGACATAAGTGGAAGTGCAACCAGATGGTCAACTGCAGAACGATGCTTTCAGAATCCGCATTGGGCAGGTGTTAAAAGACTGCGCGATTCCAGCCACCAAGCTAAACGGTAATTCACCATACGCTTCAAAATCTTACACACACTACTCGTGAGAGAAATGGGGCGATAGCTAGAGGGGAGATGTTTGTCCTGTCCAGGTTTCGGAATGGGAACGACGATAGCCATCGTCTGGGAAAAGTACTGTCGGTCCAAATTCGATTATAAAGGCGAAGGAGGTAACGCAGACTATGGGTTGATAAATGCAGCAACATTTGGACATGGATACCATCGATCCTGGGGCGGAGGAGCGAGAAGAAGAGAGGGCATGTTGGAGTTCCCGCATGGAGAAAACAGTATTGTAGCTTTCGCGATTTTGAGAGGAGAAAGCTGGATGTCGCACTTCCGCCATACGTTTCTTCGGGAGAAACGCTGGTGGGTAATTTGAAGAGCTCGAAATCTCGGCAAAGTGCTGCCCCAATGAGTTAGAAATTGTGACGGGGTCCACTAATGTATCATGCGCGACGGTGAGCCCAGAGACCGGGGAGAAACTAGGCGCGCCTGAGAACCTTCGAAGCCGACTCCAAACTTCCGAGGAGGGAGTGAAGGTGTTAAATGAGCTAATAAAGAATTTCCAGTTGGCCTTCTTGCTATCGCGGATAACGTGACGGCATTGCGCACGGAACTGCTTATAGCGGATACAGTTTGCCAAAGTAGGATGGTGTCGGAAAATGCGAAGAGCACATCGCCGCTCACGTATTGCGTCACGGCATGCCTCGTTCCACCAAGGAACTGGGGGGCGCCGGGGCAATTCGGAGGTGCGTGGTATTGAACGGTCTGCAGCTGTAAGAATAACGTCGGTAATATGTGCGACCTCATCGTCGACGCTGGGAAAGCGACGGTCATCGAATGTCGCTAGAGACGAAAAAAGTGTCCAATCGGCTTAGGCAAACTTCCAGCGTCGCGGCCGCATATATGGTAGTTGAGGCTGCAGTCTAAGGACGCATGGAAAGTGGTCACTCGAGTGTGTATCATCAAGGGCGAACCATTCGAAGCGCCGAGCTAGCTGAACAGTACCGATCGCAAGGTCCAAATGAGATAAATTTGTCGTGGAGGCAGACAAAAAATGTGGGGATCCCAGTGTTGAGGCAAACTAGATCCGCTTGGTGGAAGACGTCTAGCAATAGTGAGCCACGTGGACAAGGATGTGGAGATCCCCAAAGTGGGTGGTTGGCATTGAAGTCCCCAGCCAGCAAATAGGGAGGTGGAAGCTGACCAAGAAGATGAAGGAGATCAGCTCGTGTCATTGGTGTGGACGATGGAATGCATACAGTACAAAGAGAGAACGTGTATCCAGAAAGGGAAAGACAGACGGCGACAGCTTGGAAGGAAGTGTTTAAATGGATTGGGTGATAATGGAGTGTATCATGGAGAAGAATCATGAATCCTCCATGTGCTGGAGTGCCTTCAACAGAGGGGAGATCATATCGGACGCACTGAAAATGAGGGAGAACAAAGCGGTCATGTGGACGCAGCTTTGTTTCCTCAAGACAGAAGATGACCGGCGAGTAGGATCGTAAGAGGATCGACAATTCATCCCGATTGGCTCGAATGCCGCGGATATTCCAGTGGATAATGGACATAGGGTGAACAGAAAATGGAGGAATGTGACCAAAGCTGCTGTCAACTCGAGTGCTAAGAGCCTGCGACCAACAGCATGGAGCGGCATACAGCCGAAGGCAGAAGATCCTGATCCATAGGTTGTTCAGGAGCAGCTCCTGCCACCAGCGATCGGTCGGTTGATCGGCCGCCAGCAGTGCGCCTCGACGACACAGAAGACGGCCGAGGGCGATTTCCGCCAGGAGGTGCTGTAGATGGGACACGCCTTGGTGGAGAAGGAGATGAACTGGGTTTCTTTGTAGCCTTCTTGGATTTATGATGTTTAGAAGGAGGAGGAACCGATGGTTGTGAAGTTGGGGTACGTAAAAAATCTTCACGAGTGAGCTCTTTTTTCGAAGTCTTGGTGTCTGACTTTTGGGCTCGAGATTTAGCAGAACCCGATGAAGGGTGAGCCATAGAGTGGGCATGCGAAATTGGGGAGGTTGAATGGGCGATCTTTGCGGTGGCAGATCTGACGACCGTAGTACTAAAGGTGAGGTCGCAAGTCTGCGTGGCCGCCTCCTTTGTTGGCCGAGGAGAGGCAAGGACAGTGCTGTATTTTCCGGTCTGAGGCACGGTGGGCTCTCGACTGGCGAATAATTTTCGAGCAGTAAAGGTCGACACCTTTTCCTTCACTCTGATTTCCTGGATGAGCTTTTCGTCCTTAAAAACGGGGCAATCTTGAGAGGAAGCAGCGTGGTCACCCACACAGTTGATGCAGCGAGGGGATGGAGGTGGACAAACACCCTCATGTGCATCCTTGCCACACATAACACATTTAGCCGGATTGGAACAGGACTGGCTAGTGTGATTGAACCGCTGACACCGATAGCAACGCGTAGGGTTCGGGACGTAAGGGCGAACGGAAATTATCTCATAGCCTGGTTTGATTTTCGATGGGAGTTGAACTTTGTCAAATGTCAAGAAGACAGTGCGGGTTGGAATGAGGTTCGTGTCAACCCTTTTTATAACTCTATGAACAGCCGTTACGCCCTGGTCAGACAGGTAGTGCTGAATTTCTTCGTCAGACAATCCATCAAGGGAGCGTGTATGAACGACTCCACGCGAGGAATTTAAAGTGCGATGCACTTCAACCCGGACGGGGAAGGTGTGGAGCAGTGAAGTACGCAGCAATTTTTGTGCCTGGAGGGCACTGACTGTTTCTAACAACAAGGTGCCATTCCGTAATCTGGAACAAGACTTTACAGGACCTGCAATTGCGTCGACACATTTCTGAATAATGAAAGGGTTGACCATGGAGAAGTCGTGACCTTCGTCAGACCAAGAAACAACAAGGAACTGTGGCAACGATGGAAGAACTGACTGTGGCTGAGACTCAGTGAACTTACAGCTGTGAGCAGACATATTGGAAGGTGAGGAAACCATTGCGGCAGAATCCCCCCATGATTACCGGCGTCGCCGATGGCACGCTCCTCCCTTGTGGGGGCCCTCTCTGAGGGCACTCCCGCCTTTGGTGATTGTTCACACCTCAGGTCACACCTCCAGACAAATGGACAGAGGGAACAATCGGCACTTTCGAAAGGTATCAGCTCGGGTAATCACCCCTCCCTGGGCCTGGCCATTACCAGGGGGTACGTACGTGTCCTACCTGTCTACCCGGGGCAGGGAATTACGCGTTACCCCGTCACCGGTTAGGCACAAAAAGGCATGGGTCGGCCTTCAGACACGCACAGGGAGGAAGAAAGAGGAAGGGAAAGGGAAGAAGAGAGGTTTCAAATGCCACAGCGGAGAAAAGGGTGAAGAGAACAGGTAAGGAAAAGAGAAGGACAAAGGAAGGATGAAGACATACAAGCAAGGAAGGCAGGCAGGCAAAGAATGCGGTACATTTACGATCGTCCGTCTCCGGACGTAGGCACAAACCACAAACCATACTCCCAGAGGGGGAGAAAGGGAGGAAAGAGCCAGAGGTTGGAGGGGGGGGGGGGGGGGAGCGAAGGTGGGGTATGGGGAAGGATGCGGAATGGGAAGGTATGCAGCCCGGAAAGGAAGGAAGGCCACATTAGCTCGGGGTCCCGTGCTCGCTACACAAGTATCCACGAAAGAGTTGTGGACCCCCTGGGGGGGATAGATGGAGAGGGGTGTAGTCAGAGACTACATTATAGATAGTACATTGGTAAACACTGTGCCTGGTTCACTGCAGAGATGACAGGTTGATAAGTAATAATGGATTATGTGGGAGAGGCATAATAGTGTTTTTATGAGTGAGAAAAGAATGAGACACTGGGTGGGCAGGGAGAAGAACAAAGGCAGAAAAGTAATAAACTAAATAATAAGACATGTGTGAAACCCATTGAAATGATGATGATTAAGAATTATGGCAGGAATATGCTAACAGAGGTTAAGTACTGTAAGATATAGGTATGTAGGGATGTGTTGCAGGGTAATTTCCCAGTTCTAGAGTCCATGGAAACCTATAAGGTAGGAGGGTCTGTGTACTCCATGAGCCTCAGTGCTTGATGTAAGACATGGGCTGTTTGGATCCTCTCACTAGACAGTAGTTCTTATGGACTCCAGAGATGAGACCTTGCCTCCCACACATCTCGACATCCCTCCATTTACACAACCCCTTTTTCGCCACCGCCACCGCCACCACCACCACCACCACCACCACCACCACCACCACCACCACCACATCTTTCCTCCCTCTCTCTATCCAACTCTTCTCACCCACTCCCATTTTTGAATGTATTACTCGTGTCTCACCTTCCTCATATTCTTTTTTTAAGGGGTACAGCTCATATAACAAAGTACAGAGAGTACAGACGGAAACTTACAAAATCCAAAACTCACAACAGCGGTACTTTTGGGGGTAAATCGGACCCAATCCAAAGAATAATGAAGTGGATAATGGAGGTAGTATTTGCACTACTCACCATGAAGATGACACACTGAGCTGTAGATGATCACAATGGAGAAGGTTTGCTTTCAGCCAAAGCCACCTTCAGAAAAGATAATGCACATTTACTCAAGCAAGCATACATTATTGCTGTCTCTGGCTGCTCCAGCCGTAATTCAGCAGTAACATCAAATAAAAGCAACAGGAAGGGTGACAAATAGCAGCATACAGATGTGGTGAGGGAAGAGCACTGTCTGACAGAGTGTGCAGGGTCTAATTGGTAGCAGTACAAAGCTGCTGGAACAGCATCTGGAGGCTGTTGTGGAGTGGGTGGGGAAGGATATGGGAGGAAAGGGAGTGGAAAAAGAAGAGGAGCAGAGAAGGGGGAGAAAGACCAGTGGGTGCACTGGCAGAGAGCAGCACACAATGAAGGTGAGGGGACATGATTAGAGGGTGGTGTGGGACAGATGCAGCAGAATCTCTTGGGTAGAGTGTGTGGGAACAACAGGTAACAGAAGATTGAGGAAAGGATAATTGTGAGGGTGGATAAAGTGTTGAAAGGGTAACTACCAGTGCAGGGATGCTGGTGATGGAGAGCATGATCCTGTCGGCACAGGTTGTGAAGTAGCCACATACAGTAAATAGAGCACGTTATAGACAGCTGCATGTCATTTCACATGGTGAGCCACATATCGCTCAGCCACAGATGGGATGTGGCCATTCATTCAGGCTGACTCCTGGTCACTAGCTCTACCAATATAAAAAGCTGTGCAATGACAACAGCAAAGCTGGTATCTGATAAGGCTGTTTCCACATGTGGTCTGTCCTCTGCTGGGGGGTGGTAAGCCTGTGACAGGACTGGAACTGCAAGTGGTTTGTTTGTGGATTGGGCAGGTTTTGCACCTAGGTCAACCTCAGAGGTAATATATCTGCAGAAAGGAGATGGAATTGGGTGTGCTAAGGGAATGGACTACGATGTTGTGGAGATTTTGTTGGCACATAAAATCACTTTAGGAGGGTTGGGAAAAATCTGTGTTAGGATGTGTCTCATTTCACAGCACAATGATAGACAATCAAAGCCCTGTTAAAGGGCTATAGCTCTCCTCATGCCCTGAAATGAGGTACTTCCTACCCAAGATGCCTCCTACCTTTCCAGAACAGTTCTCCACTGCCCACCCTACCCCTGCAACATCTTAGTGCATCCCTACACCACTTCCCAGTCCCCAACACATGCCCCCCCTGTGAAAGACCTATGCGCAAAATCTGCACTATCCAACCACTGAGTACTTCCTAGTCTAGACCTGCCACAGGACTATCCCAACCCATCTGAGGACAGGCCACAAGCAGAGATAGCCTTATCATATAACAGCTCTGATGTGCTCACCACACAGCTTTTTTTTGAGGGGGCCCAGGAAAAAGGAATTATTTCTTAAATGCTATATAGTTTCAAATCATTTACAAAACAACCTTATTCCTTTCAAAATACTCTCCATTACAATTGATACATTGTCATGATGGAAGAACCAGTCTCCTGCCTGCCACAAATTAGGACATTATTGTGCAATTTTCTTAACACTTCCAAATAAAAGGTTTGATTGACAGTCTGACATTGGGGGAACAAATTCTGATTGAGCTATGGTCTTGGCATCAAAAAAGCAAATTTTCATTGTGACGATGTTCGATTTGACTTCACTACTTTTACTGGACGAGGTGGCGATGACTTCTTCCACTGGCTTGACTCTTGCTTTGTTTCTGGGTCATAATCTTAACACCATGATTCATCATGAGTATGATCTTTGACAGAAAATCTGTATCATTTTCAAGCTGCTGTTTCAAAACATGACATGTTTCAACTTGGCGTTCCTTTTGATTGTCAGTCAGAACCTGAGGAACAGACTTGGCAGCAACCATTTTCATTCCCAAATAGTCCATTAAAATTCATTGAACAGAGTTCCAAGACAACCCACTATTCTCTGACAGTTTATCAGTTGTCTGCCAGTGTTCTAGGAGCACAAACACTCTACCTTTTTCAATATTTTTGTCAATTTGGGCAATGATGGATGTCCAGAATGAGGTTTGTCAAGAATCAATGTCACGATTTTTAAATTGAGCAATCCAATTCTACACTTTAGTTTCTCCATAGCATCACCTCATTAAGCCATTTTCAACATCCAAACTGTTTCAGCAGCATTTTTACTGCATAGAAAATAAAATTACACAGCTGCGCATTGTTCATTTAAACTTGCCATCATAAAAAATGATCCAAGAACAAAACAGTGCCAGCAAAACCAGTTACTGCAGATGTACAGAACAAGCTAATTGAACAACACAAATGGCACTGAACTGGCAATGAGTTGTGTTATGTAGTATACTTTTCTGCTGCTAGGCATATATAAGCTCAACCCACAGCAAATTTATTTCAGTTTTTTTCTGGGTACCCCCCACATATATTGATAGGTGGTGTCAACCAGGATGAAAGGCCACCACTAAACTGTGGCCAAGAGTTATGTGGACCTCCCTGTGAAGCTACATGCAGCTTAATGTGGCTGTTTCATAACCTGGGCCACCTGGATTCTTCCCTCTACCACCAGCTTTTCTTAACTGGGCAGATGGGAATTATCTTTACAAACAATCTCCACTTCTGAAATTATCATGTCCCCTCATTCTCAGAGTGTTGTTCTCTGAAAATGTACCCACCAGTATTTTTCGCCTTCTCTGCTCCACACCTCCTCCGCTAACTTTTCTCCAGGCTCCCTTCCCCACAGCTGTCTGATAGTGCACCTGGTATCCTTATTGTGCCGCCATCTAGCCTCTGCTTGCTCCACCAAATGACGTTCTTCTCTCACCCCACCTGCAGACTGCTATCCCTCTCCCTTCCACAGCCCACTTTGAATTGCTGTTTTCATTCAACATGATTATCACATTCTGGCCACAGCAGCCAGAGGTAGTGTTTACAACTGGGCAATATGTTCTCGCTTGTGAGAATGTGTGTTCAGTTTCTCTTCTGAAAAAGGCTTTGGCCAAAAATTAAGTGCAACTGTAATTGTGTTGTACCTGTCTGCCACTCAATGTGTCACTTATGGTAAGTAGCGTTGTGTCTTTTCTATAATGTTGTTTATATTCCAACCTAGAATTTCAGTTGTTTGGGGTGGTGTATTTGTCAAAGTTGTCAATCAAACCTAGCCAAGTGGGAAGTGAGTATGCATGCAAGATTGATTGAGCAAGACTTGGTATCTAGTGTGAGCAGATACAAGTAATTAGACTTTCCTGTCAATCACCAAGGTACCTCATATCTAACAAAAACTTCAGAGAAAACAGTTCACTAGCACATAAATTACTCAATCACACTGTCATTGCTGGGGGAAGCTTTAAACACCCACCAACCATTTGAGAAAATCATCATTTTGTAATATGTCAGTATGACATAACATTCTGTTAACCACCACAAAAGCCAATTCATGATGAAAATATATATTTAACTAGATGACATTACACAGTTATGATCTTTTGTCACTACAACTGCTTCGCATTCATGGAGTCGCGAATCCCAAATTACAAAGTTGAGCTAGAACTAGCAGGAAACACTATGTATCCAAGCAACTAGATAGAGTCACTGCCGTGTCATATCTCTAAGAGGATTTCAAAAGAATTACCTCTGGGCTGGAGAATGTAGAAGGGATGTGGCTGAAGTTTATAAGGAAATTCAACCATTTGCTGGTTATATATGTACATAGTAGAACCATTCCCGATGTAGGGACACTTGATGGTTTTTTTTTTTTTTTTTTTGTGGTTTTAGGGTGCACAACTTCAATGGTCATTAGCGCCCAGACTACGTTAAGAATGCACCGCGAGGCAGAAGTTTAAAACAGCAACTAAAAGGGAAAACACGATAAAAGGCAGACTGACAGGCATAGGATTAAAAAAACAGCATAATCAAATGTCCTTAGAGAGGTTTGTCAAGTTGATAAAACGAACAACACGAGCAGCTGCTCATGGTTCATCCGCTAAAGTGGCATCTAGAGTACATGGCAGGCCAAGATCAAGACGCAGTGTGTTAAAATCCGGACAGGACATTAAAATGTGGCGGACCGTCAGCAATTGCCCACACGGGCAGAACGGCGCCGGCGCAGCCGTCAGCAGATGGCGATGGCTGAACCGGCAGTGTCCAATTCATAACCGGGCCAAAATGACCTCCTCCCGCCGAGAAGGGCGGGAGGAGGACGTCCAAGCCGCGGGAAGGGGTTTCAAGGCCCGAAGCTTGTTGTCCGTAAGTGCAGCCCAATCGACATGCCACAGCGATAAAATGCACCGACAAATTACCCTGCTACAATCTGACGAAGGGACACAACAAGAAGCTGTCCGAGGCTGGAGGACCACAACCTTGGCCACGGCATCTGCAGCTTCGTTCCCAGGGATACCGACATGGCCAGGAACCCACAAAGCTAACCGGAGAACCGTCGTCCACCAACTGCTGAAGAGAGCGTTGGATCCGGTGCACGAAAGGGTGAACCGGATACGGATCACTGAGGCTCTGGATGGCGCTCAGGGAATCGGAGCACATGACATAAGCAGAATATCGGTGGCGGCAGATGTAAAGAACAGCCTGGTAGAGGGCAAAGAGCTCAGCTGTGAAGACTGAATAATGGCCATGGAGCCGGTATTTCAAAATTTGTGCCCCGACAATGAAGGAACACCCGACCCCGTCATTGGTCTTTGAGCCATCTGTATAAATGAAGGTCATATTAATGAATTTCGAACGAAGTTCGACAAAACGGGAGTGGTAGACCGAACCGGGGGTAACCTCCTTTGGGAGCGAGCTGAGGTCAAGGTGAACGCGAACCTGAGCCTGGAGCCAAGGTGGCGTGTGGCTCTCGCCCACTCAAAAGGTTGCAGGGAGTGAAAAATTAAGGTGTTGAAGGAGGCGACGAAAGCGAACGCCAGGGGGTAGCAGGGCAGAGACGTACAACCCGTACTGACGGTCGAGAGAGTCATCAAAAAAGGAACGACAAGACAGGTGGTCGGGCATTGACAGTAGCCGACAGGCATACCGACAAAGCAGTATATCATGCCGGTAGGTGAGTGGCAATTCACCAGCGTCAGCATGAAGACTCTCGACGGGACTAGTATAAAACGCTGCGATAGGAAGTAGTAAACCCTAATGTTGTATGGAGTTGAGGTGGCGTAAGATGGATGGCCGTGCAGAGGAGTATACGAAGCTCCCATAATCCAGCTTGGAGCGGACGATCGACCGATATAGACGAAGTAGGACGGTTCGATCCGTGCCCCACGATATACCACTGAGAACACGGAGGACATTTAGAGAACGGGTACAACGGGCAGTCAAATATGACACATGTGGAGACCAAGTAAGTTTCCTGTCAAATGTAAGACCTAGAAATTTTGTTGTCTCCACGAATGGGAGAGCAACGGGACTGAGTCGTAAGGACGGTGGGAAAACCTCTTTGTAGCGCCAGAAGTTAATACAGACTGTCTTCACGGCAGAAAAACGGAAGCCATTGGCGACACTCCAGGAGTAAAGACGGTCAAGAAAACGCTGAAGACAGCGCTCCAGGAAACATGTACACTGCGCGCTGCAATAGATGGTAAAATCGTCCACGAAAAGGGAGCCTGAGACATCAGCTGGGAGGCAACCCATTATTGGATTGATCGCTATGGAGAAGAGAGTGACGCTCAAAACTGAACCCTGTGGCACCCCATTCTCCTGGCGAAAGGTGTCCGACAGGACAGAACCCACACGTACCCTGAACTGTCGATCCATTAACAAGGAACGAATAAAAAGAGGGAGGCGACCGCGAAGGCCCCATGTATGCATGGTGCGGAGAATGCCCACTGTCCAACAGGTGTCGTAAGCCATCTCCAAATCAAAGAACACAGCCGCGGTCGGGTGCTTCCGCAAGAAGTTATTCATAATGAAGGTCAACAAGGTAACCAGATGGTCAACAGCAGAGCGGCGCCTACGAAATCCACATTGTACATTGGTAAGTAGGCGTCGAGACTCGAGCAGCCAAACCGAACTAGAGTTAACCATTCGCTACATCACTTTACAGACACAGCTGGTAAGCGAGATGGGTTGATAACTGGAAGGCAAGTGCTTGTCCTTCCCCGGCTTAGGAATCGGGGCAACAATAGACTCGCGCCAGCATGCGGGAACATGTCCCTCAATCCAGATGCGATTGTAAGTACGAAGAAGAAAACCTTTACCCACTGGAGAAAGGTTCTTCAGCATCTGAATATGAATATGAATAGAATCAGGCCCTGGAGTGGCAGACCGTGACCGGGCAAGTGCATTTTCAAGTTCCCCCATGGTGAATGGGGCATTATAACTTTCACGATTCGAGGAGCGGAAGTTAGGTGGCCTAGCCTCCTCTGCCTGTTTTCGGGGGAGGAAGGCAGGGTGGTAATGAGCGGAGCTCGAAACCTCTGCGAAAAAGCGGCCGAAGGCATTGGAGACATCCTCAGGGGCCACAAGGACGTCATTCGCGATCGTCAAGCCAGAAACTGGTGAGTGGACCTTAGTGCCATATAACTGGCGCAGGCTACCCCAGACAACAGAAGAAGTAAAACTGTTGAAGGTGCTTGTGAAAGCAGCCCAGCTGGCTTTCTTGCTTTCTTTAAGACTACGACGACACTGTGCACGTAATCGTTTATAAGTGATACAATTCGCCACTGTAGGGTGGCGTTTAAAGGTGCGTAAAGCACGTCGACAAGCACGTAAAGCATCTCCACATGCTGCGGTCCACCAGGGGACTGGTACGCGACGTGGAGAAGTAGGTTGAGGGATGGAATATTCAGAAACAGTGAGAATGACTTCCGTGAGGTGTGAGACCTGACTATCGCAGCTTGTGAAGGTTTGATCCTGAAAGGTCGCCCTGGAAGAGAAGAGCCCCCAGTCTGCTTTGGAGACGGTCAACTAGATGAGCACGGAGAGGGGGTATGCTGCAGGAGATGGATAACACACGGGAAGTGGTCGCTCGAATATGTATCAGAAAGTGCATACCACTCAAACCGGCGTGCAAGTTGGGTAGTACATATAGAGAAGTCTAAATGGGAATAGGTGTGAGATGTGTCCGAAAGAAAAGTAGGGGCGCCAGTATTGAGGCAGACAAGATTAAGCTGATTGAAAATGTCTGCTAACAGGGAGCCCCTCGGGCAGGATGCTGGAGAGCCCCAAAGGGGATGGTGGGCATTGAAGTCTCCAGTTAACAAAAATGGTGCAGGTAGCTGAGCAGTAAGTTGCATCATGTCTGCCCTGGTAACGGCAGACGACGGAGGAGTGTAAACGGTACAAATGGAAAATGTAAAAGTGGGGAGAGTAATTCGATGGCAACTGCCTGTAGACCGGTGTGCAATGTGATGGGATCGTAGTAAATCATCCCGGACCAGTAACATAACCCCTCCATGAGCCGGAATACCTACCACAGGGGGTAGGTCAAAACGCACAGGGGTGTAGTGTGCCAAGGCAATTTGATCGCATGGGCGTAGCTTCGTTTCCTGGAGGGCTACGACGAGCGGACGGTTCAAGCGGAGCAGCAACTTCAAGTCCTCTCGGTTGGAGCGAATGCTGCGTATATTCCAGTGAATAAGTGCCATTGTAAGAAGAAAAGGAAGATGAAAGAAGGGGTCATCACGAAGGCCGCTGAGGGCCTGGCTTCGAACGAGTACTGCCGCCGATATCAGTAGGCGGACAGTCATCGTCCATTGGTTCTATAGGTTCTACCAGTGGTGCGGCCTGGCAAAATGGATGAGGGCTTGGGGCGGCAACCGCTGGGTGGCGCAGGAGAAGAAATGCGCCGTGGCAGAGAAGGAGAACTGTGTTTCCTATGAGCCTTCTTGGAAGGTCGTTTGGTGGAAGTAGTGGTCGATGGCTGGGAGGTCGAGGTACGTAGGAAGTCTGCACGGAACGGTTCCTTCTTGAAGGCCCGTGCATCTGACTTCTGGGTCTTCGTCTTAGCAGAAGCTGATGAAGGGGCTTGTGTCTGTGGGGTGAAGGGAGGAAGAGGGGACGTCGACCGCGCGATCTTAGCACTGGCCGAACGGACGACCGTGGTGCTGAAGGTCAGATCGCATGTCTGGGTTGCCACCTCCCTGGTAATCCGAGGAGAGGTGAGGACAGTACTGTATTTCCCCGCTGGGAGCAGCGTGGGCTTCCAACTAGCAAACAGCTTGCGAGCAGCCGAGGTGGACACTTTCTCTTTGATCCGAATTTCTTGGATACAGTGTTCTTCCTTATAGATGGGACAGTCGCGGGAGGACGCTGCATGGTCACCCTGACAGTTCACACAACGAGGAGACGGAGGTGGACAGTCACCCTCATGGGCATCCCTGCCACAAGTGACACATTGAGCCGCATTGGAACAAGAGTGGCGAGTGTGATTAAAATGCTGACACTGGTAACAGCGCGTAGGTGTCGGGACATAGGGGTGAACAGAAATAACCTCGTAGCCCGCTTTGATGTGCGATGGCAGCTGAACACTATCAAAGGTCAAGAAAAGGGTCCGGGTCGGTACAAGGTCATTGTTGACCTTTTTCATGACCCTATGGACAGCCGTCACGCCCTGCTCAGCGAGGAAAGACTGAATCTCCTCGTCAGTCAATCCGACGAGGGATCTAGTATAGACCACACCACGAGACGAATTCAAAGTTCGGTGAGCTTCCACCCAGACAGGGAACGTGTACAGGAGTGTGGCTCGAAGCAGTTTCTGTGCCTGAAAGGCGCTCTCAGTTTCTAATAACAAGGTACCATTACGCAACCTGGTACACGACTTGACAGATCCGGCTATGGCATCTACGCCCTTCTGGATAACGAAAGGGTTGACAGAGGAGAAATCCTTTCCGTCCTCAGATCGAGAAACGACGAGGAACTGTGGGGCAGGCGGTAGTACTTTTGTCACTGGTGGCTTTGTTTTTTGTTTTTTTTTTGTTTTTGGTTTTAGGGCGCAAAACTGCTATGGTCATTAGCGCCCGGTCCGTGACTGAGGAAATAATAAAAACTGAAAATGGAAAACAGCAAAAATGGGAACGAAACTCAAAAAATTGGAGACACTAAAAGCAGAAACAAGGCTTAAAAGTCCACTACAGAGAGGGGTTGATGGTCCCCGATAAAACTTCAAATGACTGACGTCATTTCACTGTCACTAATAAACTGGAGAACGCGGTCGGCTGAGCGCGTGTCATCTGCTAAAATCGACGATAGATCAGGCGATAGCTGTAGACGGGAGCGTAACGGATTAAAATAGGGGCATTCAATTAAAAGGTGACTTACCGTCCACAGCTGAGAGCGGTGGGGACAGAGTGGGGGAGGATCGCCGCTTAAAAGATGTTGATGGCTAAAAAGACAGTGCCCTATCCGAAGTCTAGCTAAAATTACCTCCTCCCGACGACGCGTTAGGGAGGAAGAGGTCCAAGCGCAAGGAAGGGCTTTCACTTCCCGCAATTTATTGCGGGGAAGTGTTGAACAATGCGCATGCCTTAAATGAGCAACTTTGCGACATAAACCGCTCCGTAGATCGGTGAAGGGAAGCGACTGAATAGTTGGCCGAGGAAGAGAAACTGCAGCCTTGGCTGCTATATCAGCCGCCTCATTCCCACAGATACCAGCGTGTCCCGGGAGCCAGAGGAACGCCACCGAGACGCCCCCCAGGTGGAGCAAGCGCAGACAGTCCTGAATCCGGTGGACCAGAGGGTGCACAGGGTAAAGAGCTTGGAGACTGAGGAGAGAGCTGAGAGAATCTGAGCAGATTACGTACTGTATCCGCTTTTGGCGGCGGATGTAGTGGACAGCCTGGAGAACAGCGAAAAGCTCCGCAGTATAAACCGAACACTGGTCGGGAAGCCGAAAGTGATTTGGGGCGTCGCCAACAATATAGGCACTCCCTACACCCAACGATGTTTTCGAGCCGTCGGTGTAAATAAAGGTGGCGTCCGTCATTTGTGCACATAGAGCAGCAAATGCCCGACGATAAACAAGTGAAGGTGTACCATCCTTGGGAAATTGACAAAGATCACGGAGCAGACAGATCCGGAGACGGAGCCAAGGCGGTGCTGTACCCCAAGTTGTCAAGAAGGTTTTAGGAAAGCGGAAGGAAAGAGAATGGAGCAGTTGACGGAAGCGGACTCCCGGGGGTAGTAGGGAGGAGGAGCGGCCTGCATACCCTACATCAAAGGAGGCGTCGAAAAAAGGGTCATGGGCTGGATTAGCAGGCATGGAAGACAGATGGCTAGCATAACGGCTCAGAAGGACCGCTCGCCGATTGGACAGCGGAGGTTCAGCAGTCTCAGCATAAAGGCTTTCCACAGGGCTAGTGTAAAAAGCTCCAGACGCTAAACGTAATCCACGGTGGTGGATAGAGTCGAGACGCCGAGAATAGACGGCCGAGCAGAGGAGTAGACTATGCTTCCATAATCCAATTTCGAGCGCACTAAGGCGCGATAGAGGCGGAGAAGGACCACTCGGTCCGCTCCCCAGGAGGTACCATTCAGGACACGGAGGGTGTTGAGCGTTCGCAGACAGCGAGCCGAAAGATAGGAAACGTGGGAGGACCAGCACAGTTTTCTGTCAAACATAAGACCCAAGAATTTAGCGACGTCTGAAAACGGAAGGTTGACAGGACCTAGATGTAAGGAGGGCGGAAGAAACTCCTTACGTCGCCAAAAATTAACACAAACGGTCTTACTGGGAGAAAAACGGAAGCCGGTTTCGAGGCTCCAAGAGTGGAGGCGATCGAGACATCCTTGAAGACGTCGTTCAAGAAGGCTGGTCCGTTGAGAGCTGTAGTAGATCGCAAAATCGTTCACAAAGAGGGAGCCCGAGACATCAGGAAGGAGACAATCCATAATTGGATTTATAGCGATGGCAAACAGTACAACACTCAGCACAGAGCCCTGGGGTACCCCGTTTTCTTGAGAGAAAGTACGGGAGAGAGTAGTGTTCACCCGCACCCTAAATGTTCGCTCTGCCATAAATTCGCGAAGAAAAAGGGGCAGCCGGCCTCGAAAGCCCCAAGAGAACAGTGTGCGGAGGATGCCTGTCCTCCAACAGGTATCGTATGCTCTCTCCAGATCAAAAAATATTGCTACCGTTTGGCGTTTCCGGAGAAAATTGTTCATGATATAAGTGGTGAGAGGAACAAGATGGTCAACTGCAGAACGATGCTTGCGGAATCCGCATTGGGCAGGTGTTAAAAGACTGCGTGATTCCAGCCACCAAGCTAAACGGTAATTCACCATACGCTCCAAAATCTTACACACACTACTCGTGAGAGAAATGGGGCGATAGCTAGAGGGGAGATGTTTGTCCTTTCCAGGTTTCGGAATGGGAACGACGATAACTTCCCGCCATCGTCTGGGAAAAGTACTGTCGGTCCAAATTCGATTATAAAGGCGAAGGAGGTAACACAGACTGTGGGTTGATAAATGCAGCAACATTTGGACATGGATACCATCGATCCTGGGGCGGAGGAGCGAGAAGAAGAGAGGGCATGTTGGAGTTCCCGCATGGAGAAAACAGTATTGTAGCTTTCGTGATTTTGAGAGGAGAAAGCAAGATGTCGCACTTCCGCTGCACGTTTCTTCGGGAGAAACGCTGGCGGGTCATTTGAAGAGCTCGAAATCTCAGCAAAGTGCTGACCCATTGAGTTAGAAATTGCGACGGGGTCCACTAAGGTATCATGCGCGACAGTGAGCCCAGAGACCGGGGAGAAACTAGGCGCGCCTGAGAACCGTCGAAGCCGACTCCAAACTTCCGAAGAGGGAGTGAAGGTGTTAAATGAACTAATAAAGAATTTCCAGCTTGCCTTCTTGCTATCGCGGATGACGCGACGGCATCGCGCACGGAGCTGCTTATAGCGGATACAGTTGGCCAAAGTAGGATGGTGACGGAAAATGCGAAGAGCACGTCGCCGCTCACGTATTGCGTCACGGCATGCCTCGTTCCACCAAGGAACTGGGGGGCGCCGGGGCAATTCGGAGGTGTGTGGTATTGAACGTTCCGCAGCTGTAAGAATAACGTCGGTAATATGTGTGACCTCATCGTCGACGATGGGAAAGCGACGGTCATCGAATGTCGCTAGAGACGAAAAAAGTGTCCAATCGGCTTGGGCAAACTTCCAGCGTCATGGGCGCATATATGGCAGTGGAGGCTGCAGCCTAAGGACACATGGAAAGTGGTCACTCGAGTGTGTATCATCAAGGGCGAACCATTCGAAGTGCCGAGCTAGCGGAACAGTACCGATCGCAAGGTCCAAATGAGATAAATTTGTCGTGCAGGCAGACAAAAACGTGGGGACCCCAGTGTTGAGGCAAACTAGATCCGCTTGGTGGAAGACGTCTAGCAATAGGGTGCCACGTGGACAAGGATGTGGAGATCCCCAAAGCGGGTGGTGGGCAATGAAGTCCCCAACCAGCAAATAGGGGGGTGGAAGCTGACCAAGAAGATGAAGGAGATCAGCTCGTGCCATTGGTGTGGACGATGGAATGTATACAGTACAAAGAGAGAACGTGTATCCAGAAAGGGAAAGACGGACGGCGACAGCTTGGAAGGAACTGTCTAAGGGGATTGGATGATAATGGAGAGTATCATGGAGAAGAATCATGAGTCCTCCATGGGCTGGAGTGCCTTCCACAGAGGGGAGGTCATATCGGACGGACTGAAAATGAGGGAGAACAAAGCGGTCATTAGGACGCAGCTTTGTTTCCTCAAGACAGAAGATGACCGGCGACTAGGATCGTAAGAGGATCGACAATTCATCCCGATTGGCTCGAATGCCGTGGATATTCCAGTGGATAATGGACATAGGGTGAACAGAAAATGGAGGAATGTGACCAAGGGTGCTGTCAACTCAATGACTGCTCAGAGCTTGCGACCGACAGCATGGAATGGCATTCAGCCGAAGGCAGAAGATCCTGATCCATAGGTTGGTCAGGAGCAGCTCCTGCCACCAGCGATCGGCCGGTTGACCGGCCACCAGCAGTGCGCCTCGGCGACACAGAAGACGGCCGAGGGCGATTTCCGCCAGGTGTCGCTGTAGATGGGACACGCCTTGGCGGAGAAGGAGAGGAACCGGGTTTCTTTGTAGCATTCTTGGAAGTATGAGGTTTAGATGAAGGAGGAACCGATGGTGGTGAAGTTGCCGTACGTAAAAACTCTTCATGAATATGCTCTTTCTTCGAAGACTTTGTGTCTGACTTTTGGGCTCGAGATTTAGCAGAACCCGACGAAGGGTGAGCCATAGAGTGGGCAGGCGAAAGTGGTGAGGTTGAACGGGCGATCTTTGCGCTGGCCGATCGGACGACCGTGGCACTAAAGGTGAGGTCGCAAGTCTGCGTGGCCGCCTCCTTTGTTGGCCGTGGAGAAGCAAGGACAGTGCTGTATTTTCCTGTCTGAGGCACGGTGGGCTGTCGACTGGCGAATAATTTTCGAGCAGCAAAGGTCGACACCTTTTCCTTCACTCTTATTTCCTGGATGAGATTTTCGTCCTTAAAAACTGGGCAATCTCAAGAGGAAGCAGCGTGGTCACCCATACAGTTGATGCAGCGAGGGGATGGAGGTGGACAAGCACCCTCATGGGCACCCCTGCCACACGTAACACATTTGGCCGGATTGGAACAGGACTGGCTGGTGTGATTGAACCGCTGACATCGATAGCAACGCGTAGGGTTTGGGACGTAAGGGCGAACGGAAATTATCTCATAGCCTGCTTTGATTTTCGATGGGAGTTGAACTTTGTCAAATGTCAAGAAGACAGTGCGGGTTGGAATGATCTTCGTGTCAACCCTTTTCGTAACTCTATGAACAGCCGTTACGCCCTGGTCAGACAGGTAGTGCTGAATTTCTTCGTCAGACAATCCATCGAGGGAGCGTGTATAAACGACTCCACGCGAGGAATTTAAGGTACGGTGCGGTTCCACCCGGACAGGGAAGGTGTGGAGCAGAGAAGTACGCAGCAATTTTTGTGCCTGGAGGGCACTGTGTGTTTCTAGCAACAGGGTGCCATTCCGTAATCTGGAACAAGACTTTACAGGACCTGCAATTGCGTCGACACCCGTCTGAATAATGAAAGGGTTGCCTGTGGAGAAGTCGTGACCATCAGACCGAGAAACAACAAGGAACTGTGGCAACGATGGAAGAACTGTCTGTGGCTGAGACTCAGTGAACTTACGTTTGTGAGCAGACATAGTGGAAGGTGAGGAAACCATTGCGGAAGAATCCCCCATGATTACCGGCGTCTCCGATGGCGCGCTCCTCCCTTGTGGGGGCCCTCACTGAGGGCACACCCGCCTTAGGTGATTGTTCACACCTCAGGTCACACCTCCCGACAAACGGACGGAGGGACCAATCGGCACTTTCGGAAGGTATCAGCTCGGGTAATCACCCCTCCCTGGGCCTGGCCGTTACCAGGGGGTACGTACGTGTCCTACCTGTCTACCCGGGGCGGGGAATTACGCGTTACCCCGTCACCGCCTACGCATGGAAGTGCGTGGGTCGGCCTTCAAGACACGCACAGGGAGGAAGAAAGAGAAAGGGAAAGGAAAGAAGAGGGGTCTCAAACGCCGCAGCGGAGAAAAGGGCAAAGAGAAGAGGGAAGGAAAAGAGAAGGACAGAGGAAGGACACGGACATGCAAGCGTAGAAAGCAAGGAATTTGGAACAGTTTCGAGCGTCCGTCTCCGGACGTAGGCACAAACTATACTCCCAGAGGGGGAGAAAGGGAAGGAAAGAGCCAGAGGTGAGGGGGGGGGGCGAAGATGGGGGACGGGGAAGGATGCGGAAAGGGAAGGTATGCAGCCCGGAAAGGAAGGAGGGCCACATTAGCTCGGGGTCCCGTGCTCGCTACGCACGTGTCCACAAAAGAGTTGTGGACCCCCTGGGGGGAATATATTCTTTCGTGTTTGCTGCTATCTCATTTAAATCCTGTCTGTCTGATAAACTACGAAACTAGAGTGAGACAACAGCAAACGTGAAAGAATATATATATATCATGTCATGAAACTCTTATTCTTCTTATGCCTAATAGTGATGCAGTTAGAAATGAAGCACAGCAATTGACTAGATTTTAAATCTAAGATGCCTATAATTTCTGTGCAGAATGCAATGTACAAAAGAGTCATCTGCAAAGATTTTGAAACGGCGAAAAATTTTAGCTAAACTCTCGTTCAGAACATCTTTTATCATACGCAGTCTATTATTTGGTTCTTGTTGATCATTATCAAGGAAGGCAGCAGTGTTAAGTACCAACAAATAGCAGTCTCTTGCCATTGTTTCGCTAATGAGATGATTCTTCTCTCTCTCTTTCTTGTTTTTATTGTAAGGGGCTGTAGCGTGCGCAATAGCAAGCCATGCCGTAGGCGGCAACAGGCCGTAAATACTCTTATCAGAAGCGACAAACAATGTATGACGAAGTACAGTAATGCATTTTCAGCTTAAAGTGAAGTAAACACATATAACAAAGAGAACGGCACTTATCAGATCAAAGAAAAATAAGCAATCAATTCAAACCAGACGAAGCATGTGAAAAAGGAACGGTACCCATATAAATACGGACGGAGCGCCTGACGCAAAGCAATGGCTACCTGGTAAAGCTTAACTGCTAAGCTTACAACTCGAACCAAACTACTATAGCTGTATCGTCATTCATTCGTCCTAAATTGTCTCATATTTCAATGGACCAACTTTGTTTCGATTTCGAGGTGTGGCTTAAAACTTTTCTCTCCCCTTGAATTTAGAGTCTCAAATTTCAGGTGCGGCTTAGATTCGGGAAAACTTTTTTCCTTGATTTCGAGTCTCATTTTTCAGGTGCGGCTTAGATTCGAGTGCGGCTTAGATTTGAGTAAATACGGTAGTTGAATTAAATCAGGTGATGCTAAGGGAATCAGATTAGGATATGAGGCACCTATAGTACTCCATGAGTTTTCCATTTTGATAGCAAAGTAACTAATGGTGGCCAAAGTAGAGAGGATACAAAATATATGAAATGTAGACTGGCAATGGCAAGAAGAGCATTTCAGAGAAATTTGTTAACATTGAACATAGCTTTAAGTGTGAGGAAGTCTTTCCTGGAACTATTTGTCTGGAGTGCAGCCATGTATGGAAGTGAAACATTGACCATCAACAGTTGGGAAAAAAAGAGAAGAGAAGCTTATGAATTTGGTCCTACAGAAAATGTTCAAGACTAGGTGGGTGGATGATGTAACTAATAAGGTGGTACTGAACATATTTGGGGAGACAAATTTGGGGCTCAACTGGACCAAAAGAAGGGATGAGTTGATAGGACACATTTGGGGTCATCAAGGTGTCTCCAGTATGGTGGGGAGGGAAGCAGGGGGGAGGGGGCTGGTAATAATCTGGGAAGGGAACCAAGAATCAAGTGATGAATACAAGCAAATTCAGAAGGATGTAGGTTGCATTAACATCGAGAGCTGTAACAAACCAGTCTTCGGATTCAAGACAAGAACAAGAACAAGAAGAACAATGAAAACAACAACAACAACATGAGGAACTGAGATGCTTTTGAGGTACAATGAGTAAGTGGTCCACTTCTTACTTAACCAAAAGGATGCAAAGTACTGTGTCAGATAGAAGATTCATCATGATAGCATCTTGAGTGGAGTGGGGACAAATTGCTACTGTTGTCCTGTAGGATTCAACTGCAGAACCACTCCTGTTCTTGTTTCATGTAACTGATCTTCCACTTTACACTGGTAAAGCAGAAAGAGTACTGTTTTTGTATGACGCAAAAGTAATAATCCAAGCTACAACACCATGTCCCATAAATTAAATGTTAAAAGGTATCGCTAACTGATTTTTAGTAAAAGTCTATCACATAGCTTATAAAAGGTACAATTCATTCAGTTATGTACAAGTTAAGAACATCATAGCAATCAAGAATATAGGACATCAGGCAAGATAACATGCACAACCAGCTGTTGAAAATTCCTCAGTGCCCTTTTAATTTTAACTGGAAATCACATGTTATAGATGTTCAGTAACCCTCAGTTTCAGAAACTTTGCTCTCTGCATCATTTCAGACTTTTGTGAAGTAAGCTAATTTTGTGAAGCTTTCATCACCTGCTTCCATTCACTGGTGTCAAATGAAATAATTTTCTGGGTCAGTTCTATGCAATACACAATGTATTTCACAGACATGTGTAGTAAGAATATTATCCGATTTATTTACCTCTGTAGACAAGAAAGCTAATGCACATCTGTGTAGGAGCTCAATGCTAAGGTTTGCTGGTTTGAATCCTGGTGGTGGAGAAGAACTTCAATGTTAGTATTTGGCCGGCGAGGAGAGAAGAGGTGGAGGCATGAAGGTCTTGCAGACTTATTTGTGTGAAAGTCCTGCATTAAATTCCAAACACTACCACCATCACCTTGAACCAACACAAGCATGACAAGCTCTCGCAAAAGTTATCCACAGAACATGTACAAAATGGAACCAAACCAAACTTTGTGACACTTTATCCTCACAGCACAGTCCCCTCAGTCTGCAATCTGAGTGAGGTGCCCCATTTTCCTCAACCTTCACTAACCAATATTTCCTACTCCAAGGAAGAAGAAATGTACAACTCAAAAACCTAGAGTCTTTGTGTCTTTTTCTTTTTCTTTTTGCCAAGTATGGCACTATTATCAGTTTTAGTACTGCATTATGTTGTCAGAAAAGTGCACATTGGATGAGGTAACAGTAGAAACTGAACCCTAATACAGCTGCCATAGGTACATCAGTAAAGATTTGTTAGGGAGCAGTATCTGACACCAGCACAGAAGAGGCAGTCATGACATTTTAATCACCACCTTGAAAAAATAAAATTACATAATAACTGTTTGATTGTTTCCAGGCAAATCTCTGCACGCCTGATAAATTGTGTAGCATTTTCTGCATTTAAAGGAGGACAATGTTGCTACAACCCGAAGTTTAGTGGAAGTGTATGACATTGTGTCATCACAGGATGCAATTATCAGATGCCACAGACACTTTCTGAGTTTTTTGTTTAAAAACTTTACAATCTGGATGACATTGGAAGTTCACTGCGGCTTTTTGCAGATGATGCTGTGGTGTATCGAGAGGTTGTAACAATGGAAAATTGTACTGAAATGCAAGAGTATCTACAGCGAATTGATGCATGGTGCAGGGAATGGCAATTGAATCTCAATGTAGACAAGTGTAATGTGCTGTGAATACATAGAAAGAAAGATCCCTTATCATTTAGCTACAAAATAGCAGGTCAGCAACTGGAAGCAGTTAATTCCATAAATTATCTGGGAGTACACATTAGGAGTGATTTAAAATGGAATGATCATATAAAGTTGATCGTCGGTAAAGCAGATGCCAGACAGACTCATTGGAAGAATCCTAAGGAAATGCAATCTGAAAACAAAGGAAGTAGGTTACAGGGTTGATAGAAGAGATAGAGAAGATCCAACTGAGAGCAGCGTGCTTCGTTACAGGATCATTTAGTAATTGTGAAAGCGTTACGGAGATGATAGATAAACTCCAGTGGAAGACTCTGCAGGAGAGACGCTCAGTAGCTCGGTACGGGCTTTTGTTGAAGTTTCGGGAACATACCTTCACCAAGGAGTCAAGCAGTATATTGCTCTCTCCTACGTATATCTCGTGAAGAGACCATGAGTATAAAATCAGAGAGATTAGAGCCCACACAGAAGCATACCGACAATCCTCCTTTCCACGAACAATACGAGACTGGAATAGAAGGGAGAACCGATAGAGGTACTCAGGGTACCCTCCGCCACACACCGTCAGGTGGCTTGCGGAGTATGGATGTGGATGTAGATGTAGACCATAGCCTTGACAAACCATGTTGAGAAGTGAAACTGCTTAAGCTGTGAAACCCTTTTATTCTTAGACACTATCAGTTTCAGAACACTCCCAGCTGCATCTTCAGTGAAAAAACAACCATGTAGAAAATAAATATTTCCAAATATAAGGTGAAACTACAATGAAACATGTACTCACTGGAGTTAAATGATTTATACAACTATTATAGGAAGATCCAGCACTCACTCTCAGTCCCATAAAATATGTTATCCCCAGAGATGTGTATGTTCTAGAAGTACTAAGACTGTGTTTTCATCCTTCTTCATTTGTTTTATGTAAGTATTCTCCACCCTAAGGAGGAATTTGCACAATGCCCTGATGAATAGGAAGGAGACTTAAGAGGCAGTTGCCAAATGTTACTGTGTAAATCAGAAAACACTATTGTATGCTACCTAGGTGACAGTGTACTGGCTAAAGACTTTTTACCACTATAATACCAGTATGTCAAGGAATCTGTACTGCCATATATGGAGTCCCATTAAAACCTAGAATAAAAATTGATTCTATAAGAAACATGTGTAATCCATGACCTGAATGGTTGGCTAGCAACAAATAACTTTCACGCAGTATGAAAATGACAATGATCTAATTACATAGATATAAATCTACTAATCAAGTGGTGGCAGAAAATGCACATAAAAGAAGGTTGTAATTAGGCAACCTTTTGAAGCCAGTAGCTCCTCTTTCAGGCAGAACAGTTGAAGGGGAAGGAAGATGGCTTAAGGGAAAGGACTAGAGAAGTCTAGAAAGTTGGTTGGTTGGTTTGAGGATTAAAGGGACCAAACTGCAGAGGTCATCGGTCCCTTGTTTCATAAACACACAGAGCACAGGGAAACCATCCATTAGTCATTCAAAGCACAAGATAAAAATTCCAGGGGAAGAAAATCCCCAAGGTCAATAATAAAGAAACATGGAAAACGGAGCACAGCAACAAAAACAACACAGAGAAGAAAGACAGAAGGAAGTAAAACTGTACAGCAGAGGAATGAGGCTGGCAGATCACAAAAATAATAGGATGAGCCAGCCACACTGCAACACGTTAAAACCCCCAGCCTGAAAGTTTAGGGTGGAGTCGGATGACAACACAAAACTAAGTAAAATATACAGCTCAAAAGAGGGTGACGCAATAAAATTAGAGGGACCTATAAAAGCCACTTGCTCGAATAAAACTTAAAACACGATCTGCCATAGAGACATTGTCACCTAAAAGAGATAATAAATCACTCTGGAGATTAAAAGTTCGCCTGAGGGCGGTTAAAAGAGGACAGTCCAACAATATATGGACCACCGTCATATTTGCACCACAACAACGAGGGGGGTCCTCTCGACGCAGCAGATGACCATGCGTCAGCCAAGAGTGGGCAATGTGGAGCCTACACAGAACAACAGAATCCCTGCGAGATGCCCGCATGAAGGAACCCTACACAGTCGTGGTCTCCTTTACCTGCCGCAGCTTGTTGGGTGCAGACAGAGTGCGCCATTCGTCTCCCCACAACCCAAAGACCTGACGGTGCAAAACCGTTCGGAGATCAGTTGGCGGGAGGCCGATCTCCAACGGCAGTTTGCGGGTAGCCTCTTTGGCTAACTTGTCGGCGAGTTCGTTTCCCGCGACCCCGAAGTGTCCCGGGGTCCATATGAACACCACCAAACGACCACGCTGTTCAAGAGTGTGAATGGACCCCTGGATGGCAACAAAAATGGGATGGCATGGGTAGCAGTGGTCAAGAGCCTGCAGACCACTGAGCGAGTCACTGCAAATGACAAAATACTCTCCAGTGCTGGTACGAACATGCTCAAGGGCACGAAAAATGGCTGTCAGTTCTGCAGTGTAAACACTGCAGCCTTCCGGCAAGGAGCGCTGGTCGACATAGTCCGCATGAGCGTAAGTGCACCCCACACGGCCATCAACCATCGAGCCATCGGTATAGATGACCTCTGAGGCATGGTATGCGCCTAGGAGAGCAAGGAATTGGCGGCGCAAGACTGCAGGAGGAACTGAATCTTTTGGCCACCGGGAAAGTTCCAGCCAAAGCTGCGGCCGACGAATACACCAAGGTGGTGTATGAGGGCGGACCTGGAAAGCAGATGGAAGAGGCAAACACTCGAGTTCATTAAGGAGCGACCAAACACGTATCACAATTGTATGGCCTGATCGCGGCCGCTGGTGTGGGAGATGGACTGCTGCATTAGCGAAAAGGAGACTATAGTTAGGGTGATGGGGCGAACAACGGACATGGGCAGCATAGTTGGCTAACAGCCGTTGACGCCGAATACGAAGTGGAGGAACCCCAGCCTCAGCAAGGAGGCTATCAACAGGGCTGGTGCAGAATGCTCCTGTCGCCTGTCGAATCCCACAGTGGTGAACTGGGTTCAGCAGTTGCAACGCTGAGGGTGACGCTGAGCCATACACCACACTCCCATAATCCAGTCGAGACAGCATGAGGGCATTTTAGAGCTGCAGCAGCGTATTACGATCTGCACCCCACGTTGTGTTGCTGAGGCAGCGGAGGGCATTCAGATGCCGCCAGCACTGACGCTTGAGCTGACGAATATGTGGAAGCCAAGTAAGCTGGGCATCGAACAGCAATCCCAGAAAACGGTAAGTGTCAACTACCCTGAGCATGGCATCCTGAAGATAGAGCTCAGGGTGGGGATGGACAGTGCGACGCCGACAAAAGTGCATAACACAAGTCTTCGCAGGAGAAAATTGAAACCCATGGACTAGGGCCCACGCCTGCGCCTTGCGTATGGCTCCCTGCAACTCACGTTCTGCAACACTAATGGTGGACGAGCTGAAAAAGATGCAGAAATCGTCAGCATATAACGTGGGTGAGACAGACGACCCTACTGCTGCTGCAAGGCCATTAATGGCCACAAGGAAAAGGGGCACGCTCAGTACAGAGCCCTGTGGAACGCCGTTCTCCTGGATATGAAGTGAACTATGGGATGTGCCAATTAAAACGCGGAATGTCCGAATAGATAAAAAATTCTGAATAAAAATGGGGAGAGAGCCCCGGAGACCCCACCCCCACGTGGCGAGAATATGGTGCCACCACGTCGTGTCATATGCTCTGGAGAGATCGAAAAAGACGGAGACGAGGTGTTGGCGCCTGGAAAAAGCAGTGCGGATTGCAGACTCAAGAAAGAAAAAAGTATCGGCAGTGGAACGGCCCTGACCGAAGCCGCTCTGGCACGGAGCCAGAAGACCCCGAGACTCGAGCAGCCAACACAGCCGTCGACTCACCATGCGTTCCAATAGCTTGCACAGAGTATTTGTCAAGCTGATGGGCCGATAGCTATCCACATTAAGCGGGTCCTTACCAGGCTTCAGCACCGGAATGACGGTACTCTCCCACCACTGCGACAGAAAGACACCATCGCCCCATATGCGGTTGAAGATGGCAAGAACACACCGCTGATTGTCCGGGGACAGGTGTTTGAGCATCTGATTGTGGATGCCATCTGGCCCAGAGGCTGTATCGGGGCACTATGCCAGGGCGCTCTGGAGTTCCCACAAACTGAATGGGGCATTATACGCCTCAGGGTGGCGAGAAGCAAAAGAAAGCAGTGTGCCTTCCTCCCAGCATTTGAGCGCGTGAAACGCAGGCGGGTAATTCCCCGACGCAGAGGCCCGAACATAGTGCTGCGCGAAATGCTCGGCGATTGCATCAGCATCGGTGGATACCGTCCCGTTGAGGGTAAGCCCTGCGACACCTGTAGAGTGCTGCAATCCAAAGATGCGCCGAATCTTCATCCACACCTGGGAGGGTGAAGTACGGGAGCCAATAGTGGAAATGTACCTCTCCCAGCACTCCTGTTTCCGCCTTTTGATGAGCCGCCGTGCCTGAGCACGGAGACGTTTGAAAAAAATGAGGTTCTCCAAAGATGGGTGCTGCTTATGTCGCTGAAGAGCCCACTGACGTTCTTTAATGGCTTCAGCGACATCTGGAGACCACCAAGGCACTGACTTTCGCCGGGGCCACCCTAACGAACGAGGAATGGTACGTTCCGCAGCGGAAGCAATCGCTGCAGTCAGTGTCTCAACCGCCACATCGATGGTACCGTGTGGGAGAGAGTCAACAGTGGCAGCAGAGGAGAACGTTTCCCAGTTTGCCTTGCTAAATGCCCATCTAGGCAAGTGTTCATGGGAGCGACAGTGGGGTAGTGAAAGGAAGATTGGAAAATCTTCACTACCACACAAGTCGTCATGGACTCTCCAGTGGACCGATGGTACAAGCCCTGGGCTGAAAAACGACAGATCTATGGCCGAGAACGTGCCATGCGCCACACTGAAATGTGTGGCGGCGCCAGTATTTAAGAGGCAGGGGTCGAGTTGAGAGATGAGATTCTCAACATCTCTGCCTCGGCCAGTAATCTTCGTTCCACCCCACAGGGGATTGTGGTCGTTAAAATCCCCCAGGAGAAGAAAAGGCGTGGGAAGTTGGGTGACAAGTGCAGCCAATTCGGTCAGGGAGACTGTACCACCTGGAGGGAGATAGACACTGCAGACGGTTATGTCCTGGGTAGTCATTACGCGGACAGCCACAGCTTCTGATGTTGTTTGAAGGGGCACAGGAGCACTATATACAGAGGTAAGGACATACACGCAGGCTCCACCTGACACACAATTGTAACTGCTACGGTTGCAGTAATAACCCCTGTATCCACGAAGGACAGGGGTCCACATTGCCGGGAACCAGGTTTCCTGGGGGGCAATGCAGAAAGCAGGTGTTATGCTTAGAAGCTGACGTAACTTGGGTAAATGGCTAAAATAACCGCCACAATTCCACTGGAGGATTGTACAAAGCGTGTCCTGTAGGGGCATGCAGGCACTGAAAAATCAAATTACTTCGCAGGGTCACATGCTACCATCGACAGAGTTGGACGTCGCTACGTCTATCGTTTCTGAGAAGACGGCGAGATCTAGGTCATCAGGGGACGCAAAGAGCTCGACCTCATCCTCAGAGGCTGAGCTGACAGGAAGCGGTGGCGCTGGAACCACTGGGTCCTTAGGCTTCTTAGAGAGCTTCCTCTTCTCTCTCTTGTCTTTTGGAGGAGGGTTTACATGCTGGGAGGGCTTTCCTGACGCATTATCAGGAACAGACGAAGCGCGTGAAGCCCTTCGACCAGCAGCTGGTGGCTTCTTCAGCCACTGGCTAGTGTCTTGTGAGACACTGGGGAAGTCCTTGGAAGGGACTCCCCCAAGGGATCCCTTCCGAAGAAGTGAGGCTGGAGGAGGCCCGTGCATCCCCAGCTGAGAAGCCAGAGAGGGCTGTCGTCTCTCCGGCTGAGAAGCCCGAGACGGCTGTCGCCTCTCCGGCTGAGAGGTGGGGACTGACGTCCCCAGTTGTTCGGGGCGCACTGCTCCCAAACTGGGTGTGTTGGGAGCAGTGGAAGAGAGAGTGGCCCCCACCTGTGGTGGGGCAGGTGTAACGTGACTGTTCGGTGGACCAACTGTGAGAGGAATCTTTGCAGGAACTGGTGGCAGCAGTGTTACAGCAGCATAACTCCTCAACATAGGTGTGGGGTTGAGCCGTTCTAATTTCTTCCTCGCCTCTTGGTAAGTTAAACGGTCCAGGGTCTTAATTTCTTGTATCTTCCGCTCTCGTTGGTAGACTGCACAGTCTGGCGAGCAGGGAGAATGATGCTCCCCACAGTTAACGCAGGTGGGAGGCGGAGCACACGGAGCATTGGGATGAGAAGGTCGTCCACAATCTCGACACGTGGGGCTGGCAGTGCATCTGGAGGACATGTGTCCGAATTTCCAGCACTGGAAGCATCGCATAGGGGGCGGGACATAGAGCTTGACATCACAACGGTAGATCATGACCTTGACCTTCTCAGGCAAGCAGTCGCCCTCAAAGGCCAGGATGAAAGCACTGGTAGTGATCCTATTATCCTTGGGTCCCCTAAAGACACGACGAACGAAGTGTACACCTCATCGTGCCAAGTTCTCCCGTAGCTCGTCATCAGACTGTAGCAGAAGATCTTTATGAAAGATAATCCCCTGGACCAAATTTAGTGACTTATGGGGAGTGACGGTGATGGGTATGTCACCAAGCTTCGCACAGGTGAGTAACGCCTTTGACTGTGAAGAGGAAGCTGCTTGTATCAAAATGGCCTCGCTCCGCATTTTGGAAAGAGAAGCCACTTCCCCAAACTTATCTTCAAGATGGGTCACAAAGAACAGAGGCTTCGACCCCGAAAATGAATCCTCATCAGTTCTGCTGCACACAAGGTATCGCGGTGAATATAGCTCCTGTCTGTCTGCAGCCCTGCGTCCCTCCCTGGGCGTGGCTAGGGAAGGGAACGATTTGGGGTCATATGCCACAGCGTTAAAGTCGACTTTACCGCGCTCAGAGACGTTGGTGGTCGTGCGACCACCGGATTGAGACTTTACTCACTTCATTGTGGGGTATCCGCCCCGATGCCCCCCCACTCCGACCAGGGGCTCTCCCCACAGGCGCCACCCAGCCACAACAAAGGCCACCTGGCAGGATGGCCATTGCCGGGAGTCCTGATGCCCCAGACAGACGGGCATCTACTCCTTGGCTTACGTGGGGAGGTGTCAGCTCAGGCATCGGCAGTACGATCCCTGTGTTGTCAGGGGGCTACAACCTAGAGGGTACATGACGACCCCACCACAACGGGCTGGCTACCATGCTGGATTTTGGGTGCCATGGGTAGTCCATAGTGATCGTGGGTGCAGATGGTGATGCACTAAGGGCGTAACTTACACAATCCATCAGCTGTGTAAGCCCAAAATGAGGGATGGAGGGTGCAGTTACGACACCAAGACGATAACGACTGCCAAGGTCTTAGGGCACAGAGGATGCATGGTGCACCACGTAAGGTGTCCTTCCCCAGAAGGCTCGTACTTCTGTTGAATTTGGAAAAAAGGAGGTCAAACCCCAATGGGGACCATCACATTAAAGGCCGAAACATTTGAGACTCCTTTTAGTTGCCTCTTACGACAGGCAGGAATACCGCCGGCCTATTGTAACCCCCGAACCCGCAGGGGAGGAGAGGTCTAGAAAAAAAGGTAGATTTTGGGAAGGTCAACTGGAACTGTGGGTCAGGAGAGACTTACCACACAGGGTGAGAACGAAAGACTGATTGCTGGGGACTGCATTGTATGAGATTTAAAAATTTTGGAGCTGAAAGGTGGAAGACTGGATAATATGCAAGATGAAGATTACTGATTAAACATCACACATGAGTTAATAAGAGTGAAAAGATAAGTGGATTGTATGTAACAGATGTCAGATGGTGCAGTGAAAAATAGACAGGTAAGACAATGAAAGATGTAGAAAACTAAAACTGAGTGACAGAAGGAGAACTTACTGTGAAGAAATGCCAAGACAGAAGAAATTAACGTAAATTAATGCCAGGTGGGTGGTAAGAACCAAGGACGTGTTTTGGCACTAGTTTCCCCCTCCAGAAATCTGAGAAACTGTTGCTTGGGGGGAAGATTCCGAACAGTACATGTGGTGAAACAGGCACCGAGGTCACAACTGTGATGTTCTAGCACATGCTCTGCAACACTATATTGTGTGTTGTCAGTATACACCCTCTACCTACTCCCATTCATCCTAATGGATAATTTGTTGATAAAAGGCCAAACAGTGTTTACGTAACAGTTTGTGTATGACATGTGTCGGCTGGAACAGTTGATGGTAGGAGGGTGCATGTGGCATGGTACATCTTGCATTGGGGCAGTTGAAGGGTAGGAGCCATTGGGTAGGGAGATGGGTGCAAAAGGAGCACAGGGTCTGACAAGAATATTGCAGATATTGGGAGGGTGGCAAAAAGCTGTTCTAGGTGTGGAGAACAAAATTTTTACATACAATGGATCTCATTTCAGGACGTGAGAAATTGTATTAGCGCACAGTCTCTGGCTGCTATAGTGTGAAGAACACTTACTGAAAAAGCCCACCAAACTGAAGCACATAATCCACACACCACCACACAGTGCATGGTGAAGGCATATTGCACCACTTCCAGTCATTACTCCAAAAGTAAGGAGCATAGAAAGCAGGGTAAACATGGATTCATGACCAATAAAACAAGCAAAGATGCAAAGATGCAAACATCATCAGGTAAGTTAATGCAGAGTGTTCTTTGGAAGTGCCATTGTGTGTTGCTATCAGATTATAACGATAAGGAGAAAACCTCCACATACTGGTGAAATCTCCAAATGAGGTAATGCAAGGCTGTCAGGGTGAAGTGTCACAAGAAGCTTAATGAGGTCATATTTTTGCTCAATGACAATGTATCAGCTAATTCTGCACAGAACAGACATGTCGTCTCTTTCAGCTAACAAATTTTGCCTCATCCTCATATTCTCCACTTAGTGATTTTTTCCTCAGACATAGAAAACAATGGGTGGCAGCGATTTTTCAAATGGAACGGAGTCAATTTTTAGGGTGGAACATTTTCTGAACGATCAAAATGCAGACTTCTACAACTGAGGTATCTGTCAAGGAATATGTAATTCGAAAAAATATGTTGCATCAACCTTTCTGCCTAAACACAAAAAAAAGCCTTGTTCTATAATCAGTTCAGCACTGTAACCCAAGTAAGTTACTGTACATGCACAATTGTGTATGTACAAAATCGTTACAATAACATAGTCGAATTGTTGCTGGCTACTCTTGTGGACAGTATACAAGGATTCTCTGAATCCGAATACAGCAGATTAAGTGACAAATCAAAGAAGACTATACCATAAAGTAATTGTGTACTGTTGAAACTATGGATGTCGGAGAAGAAAATTCTGCAGACGAATGGATTCCAAGTAAGAAAGATGCTGCTGCTTCAGATGCTGAACATGTTGTTTGCACTTTCAGTGATCAATAAGTCAAAAGAGATGAGCAATAATAGTAGGAATGACACTGGTAGAGCTGATTAAGACACTAAAGCTATTGTGTCTTCTTCAGACTCTATGTGGTAAATATAGAACCAAGAAGAGTATAGTTTTTGAGGGAATAATTAGAATTTTACAACCACTTCCCCATACCATAGAGCGAATGGAAGTTCTGCTTACAAATGGCATATTCTAGAAGTTTGTGTCAGTGTTCTGTGATCCATTTTACATTTTCTAATGGCAACTCCCCCTCATTCTTTCATCATCACAGATGCTGGCATGAAACTGGACTGCACAAATTTACTGGTTTCATTTCTCAATGGCTTCTTGAACCAAACTTTCTTGTCATTATGCACAGTTGACCTGTACAGTCCATTTTCTGTATTTGAAGATGTGTGTTCTTCATGGCTTAAAAAATTTCTCTGCAGAAAATCGCATTCTGTCTGCTGTCATGTGCTGTCTTTTCATTTGCATTCCTTCATTTTTGGGACAGAGCCAATGAAATTAACCTGATCAGAAATTGTTTTACAGCATATAATAATCAAAAACAAATTAGTTTATCTATTTGTAATGTTTACAGTGTAACCACCGGTGTTTCTACGAAACAGCATATCACACCTGGCCATTGAGCTTTTCAATTTTCAGTACAAGGAATATTGTTAAATATGCATTAGTCCCTAATCATGATCATAGAAATAGAGACAGAACCTGTTGGCCTTTCAGTTCAGCACTTTGGTGTGCAGTTGTTTTGGTGGCTGTCTGCTCTACTTCACACCTGAAATGCGTGATATCACTATGGTGATGGGAGAGGGCACATGCAGAAGTCCGTCACTAACTGGAGTTTACATGGTCACTTTGTGAGAAGAATGTTGTTTCAGCTGTCTATTCCAATCTCATTGGAGATATAATAAGTCTCTCTGCTTTATAATAGTTCTCTGACTCCAACCAAAAAAAATTAGGAAAATCTGAATGTAACTAGCTTCTTGTGAACATACAACTTGACTGATTAATGTGTGCGCACTGAATAATTTATCAACTGGGTTTCTGTATGTATCTATATGTATTGTCAGCTTTCTTATCTTGAAATTCTACTTCAGTATGAGAACCAACTGGATTTAGATGACCATTTCAAGGTCAGAAGTGTGTACTTATATTTACCACTGAACTAGCTCAACAGCTTGACTTATTGGCAAGTTTGGTGGCTTCAAATGTGACCACTAACTAGGCTGCAGACTGAGTTTGTATTGCCAATACGCATTCTCAGTCAAAGATAAGGCAACATGCTGCACACTTACATGATGTCCAAAACCCTGGATCAGTTCCAACCACATTTGGCACACCAACAACAAGCTTCACAGGTATTTGCAGTGTGGGTGTTAGAAACCCCTAGCTGACACTGAGGCTGAGATGTGGGCAGATAGCACAGCTTGCATATCATGTCTGTGTAGTATCAGTCTCTTTATTCAATTCTTTGGCTGCTGGAGGGGCAGTACATGGGCAGGCAGCGGCAGGGGGGATGAGATGGAGAGAGGGAAAGGAGGTGTTGTGGAAGAAATGTACATGTAGAGGTTTGAGTGTAAGGTGGTCGAAGTGTGGGAGGTGGAGGTAGGGGTAGAGGTAGAGGTAGAGGTAGAGGTAGAGGTAGGGGTAGGGGTAGGGGTAGAGCTAGAGGTAGAGGTAGAGGTAGAGGTAGAGGTAGAGGTAGAGGTAGAGGTAGAGGTAGAGGTAGAGGTAGAGGTAGAGGTAGAGGTAGACAGAGTGGAGGGAGGGGGGGAAATGGGGGGTATGTATGTGTCAGATGCAGATGTAGGTGCAAGCAGGGTCACAGGTAAAATGCTGGATTGGATTGTGGACAAATGCTGTGCACAGGGTGCTGCTGCTTCACCCACCTACCTCACGAGATCAAATGAGTCAAACATGTGAACGTCTTTACAGAGAAGCCTGTGTGTTGCTATTACTCTGTTGAAGGCCATCATTCTGATTTTTTTTTTTTTTTTAACTGTCCAAAGAATTCCAAACTACAAGTACTTTCCTTATGCTGGACTGACTATTGGGGCCTGTAACAATCCGATGCATCACAGCTTACTCAAATAAGTTTCTTTTGTGTATAATGATTCATTTATCTGGACTTGTCTTAAGGCAGTGTATTTGAATGAAATATTTAGATAACTTTGGTAATGTTATGTGTTACCCAACATATACATATTAATGGAATTAGGCTTGTAGACTGGTCAGAAGTTTTGTTATTTTTCATGTATGTAAACTGATAGGGATGGACACCACACTTGTTCAAGACAGAATAGTACTTGCAGCCTCAGGACAACTCACAGCGCAGTGCCTGCAGAGCATTACATTATTCTGTGCTACAGCATCCTGTCTTGAAGATGTGTGTTAGGCCAGTCAATTTTAGAACTGTCATTCAACTGTCAAACTGGGTTCACGTTATGTCAGATCAGATGTATGAACATTGTTTAAGCTATGTTACATTGCATACAGCGATTTTAACCAAAGGTGCAATTGCAATATACCTCTGTTCACAAGACACCTTTTATTCTCTCTCTCTCTCTCTCTCTCTCTCTCTCTCTCTCTCTCTCTCTCTCTCTCTCTCTCTCTCTCAAACGCACACAAATGTACGCCTCCCAATTGATTGCTACCTACCAGTGAGATCTAGCTTTTCCTGCTCACCTCATTTCTGATGTGCATCATAATAAAAATTTAATAGTATGCTGCACCCTACTTTCTTCTAGAGCTCAGTCAGTTTCCTGCCCTCAACCAGGTAACAGGCTGTATTCATTCTTTTGCTCTAAAATAAGGGAATTATCCAAATTGCTGTCTTTAACTCTACATTGATTCTTTTTATCCCCTCCAACAGAACTAAATTTTTTCTATCTCAATCTGAGCTTAAACGACAGAAAGCTTTATCTTTGCCATTAGTTCTGTGATCTTCATGTCTTTTACGCATAACCTTCATAAGCCCTTGGCCAGTCTCACTGGGAATCTCTTGTCCTGTCCCAATACAGTTGCCCCTGCATCTGAAGAGAGTTCTGTAGTCATGTTGTCCAAAGTGTCAGGTCTTAGGTTACAGTTGGTACCTCAGAACAGCCACAAATGAGAGTTGCCAGTGGAACCACAACTTGCTACATTACACAGCATCCAAAATGCACAAACATTCTTTTATTTGATGAAACTGTGTGACATAGGAGGTCAGGGAAATCAGTCATTGTAAGGCCCTTATACTGAGAAACACATTAAATGATCCAATGTAGTAATTCTAATATGAGAGAATAAATATCTTATGGGGGCAAACAAATGACCTAAAAAGATTTCTTATAGTCACAGGATGGCAGAGGCACATTCTGGAAGTGAGAATAACCGTAACAGAATTCAGGATTACTTTGGTCCAGTTGTGGAGTATCATCCAGATCTGTAAGTTATCTTAGTCCGTTCATCCCCAGGATCATACTACGACAGCAGTAGGGGAATCAGTGTTTACAGCAAGATGTATGAGGGGTGGTCAAAAAGTTTATAGCCTGAGTTAGTTACCATATTGCCTTGCACAAATACCACCACCTACTTTTATGGTGACCCTTTCTGGGTATGCAAGTCAAATTTCACATCTCCAGCTTTGTTAGTTTTGCCACTTGAATGTGTTTTATATCTTAGTGTCAGCAAAATGGTGAATATTGAGAGAATAAGGAACTGTGCTGTGATTGAGTATCTTCATTTGAAGGGAGTGACACCCAAGGAAATTGTGGAGGACATGTGGAATATACGTAAGGACAGTGCTCCGTCTTATGAAACAGTGAGAACCTGTGTGTCCAACTTCAAACATTGAAGAACGAGTGTTGAAGACATGATAAGCAGTGGAAGACCTATCGCCATTGCCACTGATGAAACAGTGACTGCAATTCATGGTAAGATTTTGTAGGATCATCGAACAACGTTACAGCACACTGAAACCACATTTGGAATCTTTCATGGGCATGCTCACAACATTGTTGTTCATGTTTTGGGAATGCAAAGTTTCATCACAGTTGGTCCTGGAAGACTTGAATGCAGATCAGAGGTGGGAACATGTGCAGCATTATGAAGAAATCGTCCACCAATCTGAAGTGGATGAAGGCAGCTTTCTTGCAAGGAATGTGATAATGGACAAAATGTTGGTTCACCACTTTGATTCCAAGACAAAACAGCAGTCACAACAATGGAAACATCTTTCATCCCCTACCCCAAAAAGATTCCAGGTGCAAAAATCAGCCAGTAACTGATTGGCATTGGTCTTCTGGGATGCAGAAGGGGTAAACATGGCGGATTACTTGCGAAAGGGTGCAACTATCAGTGGATCATACTATTGCACCCTCCTGCACCATTTGAGAGAAGAGATAAAGGAAAAATGTGTGGAAAATTGGCACATGGAGTTCTTTTCCATCAGGACAGTGCATCAGCACACAAAGCCCTTGCAACACTGTGACGGTGGGTTTGAATTTTTACATTATCTGCCACATTCACCAGATTTGGTTCCATAAGTCTTTTCTTTTTCCAAACCTGAAAATGACCTCGAAGGACAATGATTTTACAATGATGATGCAGTGAATGCTCGGTTGGATTTGAAATTAAAGAATTTTTATTTGAATGGTTTGAAGAAGTTATCTGAGTGTGCCCACATATGTATTAGTGTACATTGGTATCATATTGAAAAATAAATTGATATAACCCCCTATCATAGAGTGTCCTAAGTAATTTTAAATTGGTGAAATTAAGGAACTAATTTGAAACCATGGGGGTACTTGCAAAAGAGAGCAGTTGACTCTTGTCAGGAGAATCATTTTCATTATCATGAGTACCTTTGAGTGTGCTGGTGCAAAACAGACTTCAAAATGACACTGGTGGAAAGAGAGAAAGTCACAAAATATAATTGGACAACCAGGTAGACATGTGAAAAATTAAGAAACCGGGGGGCAATGAATTCCCTCTGAGTAATATGTAAACTCAATTTGGAGTTCTAGATGAAAATGGTGCATCTTATTTTGAAGCATAGACTGGGGTAATACGAGGGCAACAAAAACACTTGCCAACAGAAAAATGCTCCTATCTGAGCACAAAAAGGCCAATATGCTCCTGTTTAATAAACTGATTAAAAAGTTGGATACTAGCTCCCACAGCCGGTCGAAGTGGCTGTGCGGTTCTAGGCGCTGCAGTCTGGAACCGTGTGACCGCTACGGTCGCAGGTTCGAATCCTGCCTCGGGCATGGATGTGTGTGATGTCCTTAGGTTAGTTAGGTTTAACTAATTCTAAGTTCTAGGGGACTAATGACCTTAGCAGTTGAGTCCCATAGTGCTCAGAGCCATTTTTGAACTAGCTGCCACATTCTATCTTCCGCACCACTTTTAAAAATTCTCGCAAAAATTTTGGCATTTGAACATATCCTTGTCTTTTCACATGCACCTCACATCTCACTCCCACAAGCTCCCCTAACTGTAACTTGCTTACACTCACTAGCCATCACACCAAGTCGCTTATACCCATCAATCATTGTCATTTTCTCTCTATCTCTCTAACTGTCCCGTGTCATAGTCAGTTCCCTTCCTTCTGTCCTCCTGCTGTTATCTCCTTTCACTGCCACTGCCACTGCCTCCCTCTTACTGCTAATGTCTCATTCTATCCTTTCAATTGCAAATGTCTTCTCACTACTGTTATCTTCTCTCTTCTTTGTTGCCATTGTTGTTGACTGTCTCTGATTATCACTGGTTCTCACTCATACTAGTTTCTACTTCTGTGGATTTTTCTCCTAACGGAACTGTCTTTTACTATTTTCTTTGCACTCTTCTGCCACTGTCATGTGTGTTCCACTCCCACTTTCTTCCTCTCTTTCTCTCAAACTCTCATTGCCTATTTCACTCCACCCTTTCTATACCACAACCATTGTATAATATCATCCATTATTTATTACTTTTCCAGCATTTAACTGCTGTTTCCCTTCTTTCCCTGCTAATGAAACGAATGTCACTTGTATGACAAGTATTTCATGGGTCAGTAACATTGAGATTTTGCTTTTGTGAAACCGAGTAAGTCAAAGGTAAATTTAAACCTCAGTCCAGAATTTACATGCACAAAACTTTCATATGTCCTCAAATATTACAAGTTTAGGTTCCAGAACCCTTCTGATGACAACAGACACTTCACTTCTCCATTACTAAGTCACTTTATTCACTTTGTAAACAATGTTTTTTGCCTCACACTGCATTTTATGTGCATATTTTACAAGCACAGGTAGGCTAACTTTGAAACACAGTATCTTGGAAATGGTTACATATACCTATAAAATTTTCAACTTTTTTCAGGGATGGAATCTTAAGAATGTGTCATAAAAATTACAGCCATTTCCTGTATATAGCCATCTTGGAATCCGTGGCTTGAATTTTATGCTCAAAAATCACATTTTTGGGGTATTTCATGATTATGGATACTGATATTTGAAAACAGGAAGATGGTATTTCTAGATAAATGCATAGAGATTATATCCTTAAAACTTCAGCAGTTTTATCTTGTTAGTTATTTAATTTATCCAGAGCTGACAAACAAATGCTAAGAAACTTTTTTTGTTTTTGTTTTGGGTCTTTGCAGGAACCACAAATGATCTAACTGATGCCTCCATGAGCTGCTTAAGGCACACTGTAGACCACATTGAACACAAAAACAACCAACCTATTTGCTCCATTTTCCTAACCTGAAAAACTTGTGTAATATTTAAAAAACTGACCCTGTACTGCAGGATAGTTATAGTTACACAAATGCTTCCTAGCCCAAGGGCTATGCAAAACACTTGACCCTAACTTTCTGTCACCAATAGACCCCGAAGTCAGAGCCCTGGAAAAACTACTTTTTATGCATTTGGAAAGCACTGGTATGACTCAGTCATATGTATTCCAGTTGAGGTTGACCAGGCAACAGATAATGATAGCAAGGACCACATTAACAAATGTCAATTATACAGTAAGTTTTATGGAAGGATGTGAACAGATTATTAGTCAAGGACTGAAAAGGCTCATTCTGCATACAATACAATTCAAAAACATCATTTATCAAATGCAGCAAAGGGCTGTTATATTGATACCACTGATGTATATTTAAAAACTGAAATCTACTCACCAAGCAGTGGCAGAACAACACACACACACACACACACACACACACACACACACACACACACACACACACACACACAGGTTAAACTTATAAAAGCTTTCAAAGCCAGTGGTAACTCCTTCCAGTGGAAGAGTTGAAGTTGTGGGAAGAGCAGTGAAGGAAGAGGACTTGAGAAATTTAGGAAAAGGTTTACAGTTCAAGAAAGGCACCCAGAACCACACGTCAGGGGAGACTTACCAAATAGGATGAGAAGGAAAGACTGACTGTTGAAGACTGCACCAGATGAGAATTTAAATTGATTACTTTCATTGTTAAACTATAAAATATTACCAGCTAATTACATTAACTGTAAATACTCAATAGGATATTTTATAACCCCCATTTATACTCATGTTCCATTAGTTAAATATTGGAAACTTGTGAAGGATGACATTTGAGACAAATGATTCCTAATAGAACTTGCAGGGTACAACAGTTACCCCAGGTGCCTAAAATAATTGATCTTTATATATTCATTCCTCGCGATACCATAAGCTATATGTTAAAATTCCTGTGGTAGACAAGGGTGTGTTCCCTTTATACAAAATTTTGTCACTTCCTATTGAACTAGACGCAAAAAAACAGTAACTTGTTATAGCCCAAGGCAAGGAAATGATGTTAATTCATGATGCCAAATGTCAATACACAAAATGAAGCAAGCATCAATAAGTAATGATCACCCTAAGGCACCATGAGATAATTTCCTAGAATTTGAAACTTATTGCTTGTCCAATCTTCCCATTGTAGGTATTATATTCTTTTCTGAGCACTGGATGAAGGCTAATGAGCTCTCATTTTTAGTTTTCCAAATTATCTCGTGGCACTAGATATTGCAGAGCCACTGAAAGGGGTGGTGACTGAATAATACAGCAAACAGTCATTACTTGCAGCTACAGATCAACAGATGGAAACATTGTTCACTTTCTAAAAGTCTGTAATCTGCAATTACTTATTACATTTCAAAGAGCAAAAAAGTTATTGTGTACTTTTATTTTAATGTAAATTAGCAGTGGTGTCACATGAAGCCAGTGATTTAAGAAAAGAACTAGCAGCTTTCTCAATGGAAAATACTCTAAAAGAGCCTACTAGACTAACTCCAACTTTCTTTTCTTCCATTGACACTATCACTGTAAATCCCTACTCTGCCCCAGTAATAAAACTTGAGAACTTGTCAAATGGTCTCCCTGATGGCAAAGGCCTCCTGTTAGATGTAAGCCTACAATATGAAGTAAATTCCATGTCCACCTCACTCAAAATAATTCACTGGAGGAGCATTTATGATCCTGATAGTTAGCAATTATTTAAGGATTTGGTAAAACACAGTCTTTGGTAAATTTTTACCTGGAAGAAGACACTCACTCATAAAAAGGCTAAGAATTTTGTTGACACTCTGAAACTGAAAATGAAGGGTTGATAACACAATGAATATTCAGCTCCTACAGAACTAAGCAAAGACTGTACAAGGAAAGTAAAAGTAACAGACACCCCAGTTTTCTTAATTATTTCAAAAAATATGAGAAAGTTCTTCAGGAACTGATATCCAAGTGCCAAATCGGCACCACCTCCTGACAGACGGAAAGTCAGATCATTCGAGAGAACAGAGGTACTCGTGGGCTGAGGTACAAGTTTGGTTGGATGGTTGGTTTAGGGGTGGGAGAAGGACCAAACCATGTAGTCATTGGTCCCTTGGTCCTAAAAAATAAATGTCAAGTGTGAGAGTAAAATGGACAAAACAACACAAAATGGAAAGAAATGAAAAGCCACAAGAACAAAGGGAAGGCAACAAATACTAAAACGTACAAAAGAGGACAAGAAACCAGAAGCTAGAAACAGAAGGGAGTAAAACATGAAAGCAGATTACCGTGGCTGGCCAACCTCAAGAATAAAAAGAGAAAGCCAGCCACTCTGCAATACATTAAAACCTCCACCCTAAAAGTACTAGGGTGGAGGGGACAGAGGAACAAAGGACATGCACTGAAACCTACATAGTAGTACAAAACCCACTCCCATGGATAAAACGTAGAACTAAAGCTGTGGAGGCATTGTCACCCAATACCAAAGGAAGGGTGCTGGGGAAGTTAAAATTCTACTGCAGGGCGGCTAAAAGTAGGCAGTTCAGAAAGAGGTGGACAACTGTCATTTGGGAGCCACAGTGAAACTGAGGTGGGTCTCGCGATGGAGTAGGTAACCATGCGTCAGCTACGTACAGCCAATGCGGAGCCGGCAGAGGACAACTGATTTCCTGCGAGAGGCCTCCATGGAAGACTTCCACACATTCATAGTATCCTTAGTGACACGCAGTTTATTATGTGTGCAGTTATGACATTCCATCTCCAAAAGCCAGAAAACACTGCAGTGTAAGACAGAACGCAGGTCGGCTTCAGAGATGCCAATCTCCAGAAGCGGTTTCTGCATTGCCTGTTCGGCCAGCCTGTTGGCAAGTTCGTTGCCGGGGATTCTGACATGTCCTGGGATCCACACGAACACCACAGAATGGCAGGACTGTTCCACAGCACTGACGGACTCCTGAATGGACGCTACCAGAGAGTGGTCAGTGTAACACTGGGCAATTGCTTGTAGGCTGCTCAGTCAGTACACAGGAGAAATAACTCACAAGAGCATGAGTGAATGTGCTCAAGAGCATGAGATGAGGCCACCAGCTCTGCAGTGAAAACACTGTAGCCAACTGACAAGGAGTGCTGCTCAACATGTCCTCCATGAACAAATGTGAAGCCTTCGTGACCATCAGCCATTGAGCTGTTGGTGTAAACCACTTCAGGGCCCCCGAACTCAACAAGAATCGAGAGGAAGTAACGGCCGAGAGCCACAGGGTTAACGGAGTCCTTAAGGCCACGCAAAAGGTCCAGGCAAAGCTGCAGCCAAGGCATACACCATGGAGGCATACGTGAACGGACTGCATGTAGAGATGGTAAAGGGAAGGACTGCAGTACGGAGAGAATGGACAGTACGCGAACCACAATCATTAGCCCTGATCTGGGCCGCCAATGTGGGAGATGGACTACCATGGGCAGGAAAAGGAGACAGTAATTCAGATGCTCAGAGGAACTACGAATGTGTGCTGCGTAACTGGCAAGCAGCCTCCACCAGTGCGCTCGTCACCGCACTGGTCCTAAAAGCTCCTGTTGCTAATCGAACCCCACAGTGGTGCACAGGACTGAGTAAATGCAATGCTGAAGGCACTGCTGAACCATAAACCATACCCCCATCGTCAATTCGGGATTGGACAAGGGCTGTGTAGAGCTGTAGCAGCGTACAGCAATCTGCACCCCTATTGGTGTTGCTCAGGCAACAGAGGGCATTGAGGTATTGCCAGCACTTCTGCTTAAGCTGCCGGAGATGAGAGAGCCAAGTCAATCAAGCATTGAAAACAATCCCTAGGAATTGATATGTCTCCACTACAGTGAGTGGATCATCATTAAGGTAAAGTGCAGGTTCCGGATGAATGGTACAACGCCGACAGAAGTGCACGACACACGACTTTGCAACTGATAACTGGAATCCATGGGCAAGGATATGATGTTGCCAAGTTGTGTAGTAACCTTTATGTAAGTCAAAAAAGATGGCAATCACGTGTTGCCATCTGGAAAAGGCTGTTCGGATGGCAGACTCAATGGACACAAGATTATCAGCAGTAGAGCGACCCTGGCGGTAGCCGTCCTGACATGGAGATAGCAAGCCACGTGACTCCAGGACCCAACCCAACCGCTGACATACCATACATTCCAGCAGCTTACAAAGAACGTTGGTGAGGCTGATGGGCCAATAGCTATCCACATCAAGCTGCTCTCCTGCACTGCGATGGAAAGATGCCATCGCACCAGATCCAGTTGAAGCTGAACAGAATATGTCATTTGTAGTCTGATGAGAGATGTTTAATCATCTTGCTGTGGATACAATCAGGCCCAGGAGCTGTGTTGGGGCAATGTGCACGAGCACTGAGGAGCTCGCACTCTGTAAATAGAGCATTCTAGGAATCAATGCAGCATGTAGTGAATGAGAGGACGTTCCCTTCCAGCCACCGTTTGAGTGTGCGAAAGGCTGGGGGTAATTCTCTGACGCAGAGGCTCGAGCAAAGTGCTCAGCAATCGCGTCTGCATCAGTACATAACTCGCCATTTGTGGTAACACCAGGGACAGCTGTTGGGGCCTGGTACCTGAAAAGATGTTTGACCTTTGCCCGGACTTGGAAAGGTGCCATGTGGCACCCAATGGTGCAGACGTATCTCTCCCAACACTCCTGAATCCGTCATCTGGTAAGTTGGCAAACTGACACAAAGACGTTTAAAGACTGTGAGGCGCTGCAGGGAAGGGTGCTGCTTATGCCACTGTAGAGCTCACTAACACTCCTTAATTGCTTCAGCGACTTCTGGCGACCACCAAGGGACTGCCTTATACTGCAGGCACCCTAAAAAGTGAGAGATCGAGTTGCCTGCCGCAGAAACAATTGTGCTAGTCACCTGCTCATCCATCATATCGATGTTGCCGTGGGGGGAGAGTTTCAGTGGTGACAGCAGAGGTGAAAGTTCTCTAGTTTGCCAAAGCCCATCTGCGCAGGCGTCCATGTGCCTGATGCTGGGGCAGTGATAGGAAAATGGGAAAGGGTCACTACCACACAGGTCGTCATGTGCTCTCCAGTGGATAGATGGGAGAAGTCCTGGGCTGCAAATTGATAAATCAATGGCCGAGTAACTATCATGAGACACAATGAACTGTGTGGCGGCCCCAGTATTTGAGAGGCACAGGTCGAATTGCGACAGTAAAGTTTTGACATCTCTGCCTCGCCAGTAAGCACGGTACCACCCCTCAAGGGCTTATAGGCATTAAAATCTCCCAGAAGTAGGAAAGCTTTAGGGAGTTGATCAATCACTGCAGCTAATACATTTAAGGGTACTGCACCATCTGGGGGAAGATATACATTGCAGACAGTTATTTCCTGTGTCGTCCTTATTCTGACAGCCACAGCTTCAAGAGGGATTTGAAGGGCAAGTGTTCACTACAGACCGGGTTTAGGACATAAATGCCAACTCCACCAGACACACCATTATAGTCACTATGGTTCCTGTAATATCCATTATAGCCATGAAGGGCAGGGGTCCACATTGCTGGGAATGAGGTTTCCTGGAGGACAATGCAGATAGCAGGTGTAAAGCTTAACAGTTGCTGTAGCTCAGCCAGGTGGTGGAAAAAGCGCCACAATTCCACTGGAGGATGACATCATCGTGAGAGTGGGAAGGCATGGAACATTCAATGAGGCAGTTTACGCCTCAGAGTCACCTGCTGCCACTGATTTATTGCCTGAGCAGTCTATATCCATTGTGTCTGAGGGTGTTATGAGATCTGGGTCCTCAGCGGACACCAAAATCTCCACCCCATTCTCAGCCGCAGAGCTTGTAGGTAGCAATTCAATTTCCTCAGTCTTTGGGATTTTCTTTTTGATTTCTCTCGCTGCTTCTTGGTTTCCTCTGGATGGGAGTACTTCACTGGCTCAGCCTCCAGGACTGAGAATGAGTGTGAAGCACTACGACCAGTTGCTTTTGGGCTCTTCAGCCTCTGGCAGGTGA